>NW_009704031.1:117851-177142 GCF_000703405.1 Apaloderma vittatum
CATTTAATGAAAATGGCTTGAAGAAATTCGTGTATTTGAAATACATTACTTAGTGCCCTGCAAACCTAGCTCTAAACCAAAAGAAGGGCATTTAAAACACTTATTTCTAAGCCTTACATGTTCCTTACTGAAAGTTTTAAAGTCAGGGTTTCTTTGGAAGTGTGTGCCAGTTGATAGCATTGAATTTTTGATTGCTCATTAAGATGGTTATTAAACATCTTGAAGTATAGACTTTAATTTTGTTTTCATGGTTATCAGTATGAAACATTCTCTTTGTAAAGTGCCTACTGTCCCAAGGCTAGCTTCATTTCAGCAGAGATTTTCTTGCAAGGATCTCAGACTCTTTTCTTCAAAGGAGACTTTTTGTCAGAGTTGGTTTTCATGGCATAATTTTTCTTAAGTAAATCAATTGAAAACATTAACTGTGAGATGTCATCTTTTTTCTTGCAGACTAACTTTAAAAAAAAACCCAACAAACAAACACACACTACTGTGATCAATGTCCAAATACCTTGCTATTGCTTAACTGTCAAGGACATTTATGCGTTTTCTCTTAGTGTCAAGTAGTGTTACATATATATATCAGTTGAGATAAATATGGAGTTTGGGCTTGGAGAAGGTTAGGGAATAAGCAATGTTTCTGTATGCCATAAATCACAGCAGATCCAGTGTCAATATTTTCCTGGAAAACCACAACTGCATCTATTAGGCTTAGAGCTGTCTATATGTATATACATATACTCGGGAAATCTGGTGGCACTTCTGAAACCACTGCATTTGGATCTAGTAAGTGGGCAGAAGTTCAGTAATCCCGCCTTTCCTCTGTGTAGGTCACTTGTCCTCTTATTCCTCCTCCCCTTTTCTTCTCGCCGTCACTGAATGACCTCCAAGGCAGATATGACCAGAGCAGTGCTTCTACTAGCTCATATTTTTCTTTGCAATAGCCTGTGCAGATGTAGGGAGAAGTAAGGATTTCGTTACATTTTAGAATTCAGGATCTGTGATTTTGCTGTGGTTCCTCCTAACCTTTAACTTCTTGGAATGCAAAAACCTTCCTCCTCTCACTGATGCATGACCGTGTCTGAGAATAAAGCCAGTGGTTAGTTAGCAAACCATGCAGATGCAAGATCTGGTGGTAGAGCAAGGAAGACTGGCCTCTTCACTTCTCTGTCCCCAACCCTAAAATGAGGGCCATTTTGTGATAATACATCAGCCATTCAAATATATATATATTTATTTCACAAGAACTAAGTCAAGGGAATGGATTTTTTTCTACCTGTGGATCTGATCTGAAGAGATCTGAGCAGCTCTTACACAAGTTTTATAACCAGTGAGGTTTGAAAGCCTTCTCCACTTTGTAGAACTGGGTTGCCAGAGGCTGTAGCTCGGGGAATTGCATTCCTGTGTGATGAATATACCTTAAGAGTTCTTTTGTCAGCAGTGTTGTGTTCCACCTCTCCTTGTCCCTAGCCTGCAAAAATTTCAGACTCAACTCATAATAAGCTCAATTTCATAGATGCATAAGACACAGCTTAGCAGAAGGGAGCGTGTGCTTTACTTTTGAACATGAGCGGTTCTAATTTACAAACTATAGCTGTGGCTGAAAAACTCTGTAACCCTTTAATCTCAAATTATTTATGGCTTCTCTTGCTTTTTTAATAGATTTTTTCTTTTTCCTTTTTTTTTTTCTTTTACCTTAGACTCAGGAGGGTTTTCCCACTGCTGCATCATTCAGTGTGTGACAGGATAAGGGGATATTAGTTTCAGAACAGTGCTTTGTGAGGTGATTTTTAATGGAAAGGAATTTAGCATGTGTATCCTGTCAGTTCAATTTGAATAATTCCTAAAGGACTAGTAGAATTTGACCTTTGCTGCCAGTAATTATCATTGTCCTTGAAATTAACATAACAAATCTCTATTTGCATTTTTAAAATTGATGTTAATTGTAATTTTTTAAAACTCAGATTTCTTTGCACCCCTGAGCATCAGTGAGAATTTCCTGAAAATAAAATTTGCAGAATAAAACCCTCTTAAAATGATTCTTGTACAAAAAGATAATTGTGCTTGTTCATTATCCAAACTACAAGGGCACACATCTTATGGGCTTAGAGCCATTTGATTCTTTTTATAGACTCAGTTATGGTTCTCTTAAATGTACTGCTAGATTTTTTTTTCTTGCAGTGCATTTTAATGATATCTGCTTTCCAATATACAAACTGTGCTTTGAAATATAAATGAATTATGAACAAAGGAGTATCAGTAGATGTACTGTGTCTGCTAAGGCAAGCCGTTAAGATGGATGCCAGTAAACGGATATGCCCACTTCTAGGAACTTTTTCAATGGAAATTTTCCAGAGATGGCTAATTGAATTGTATTTTTGTGCAACAATTAGGAGGGAATTACGATAGTTCTTTCGACGCGGAGAAGGGAGTGGGCACTATTGTCATTGCAAAGCCCTTGGATGCAGAGCAGAGGTCAATATATAATATGACTGTGGAGGTCACCGATGGAACAAACATTGCCACGACTCAGGTAGAATATCGCATTCCTTTCTTGGCAAGTTTTTCATTTGTTAGTGGAATGTATATGCTATAGAAATAATTTTGCCATTCAAGTAAAATCTCACCCTTTGAGACCACCGTTAACTAATGGAGGGGATATTTTTCAGAGCCTTTCCAACTGGTTGTAAAGAATCGTCTGTTGAAGATTTCAAAGCGTTATTTCTCCTTTTGTCCTCTTCATGCTCACACAAAAGTTATTCACCTTCCTCCAGCTGGAGTCCCTGTCACAGGTGGCAAAGCTTAGATTTTGACAATTCTACACCCCATAATGGTCCAAAACACAATAGTGCTTCTGTGGTTTTGGGGAACATTGCTATTGATTGTATTAAATGGAGTTTATACCTCTCATCCTCCCAAGACCCAAATGTGGGACACAAGGATCAATTATTCAGAGAGGAAATTGTTCAGAGGAGAAACTTAAAATTTGAAGGATCTCTCCTTTGGTGTTGCTGCCTGTGATTACGTTGTCTTCTGGGAAACAACCCCCCGTGAACCCTTTAAAACCAGACTGGCTTATCAGGCTCAGTGCCTTTTAGCAATTAAAAAGTCCGGTCAGATAAACATGAAGGGCTGGGATGACGCTGCCTTGGACACATCCTTGTCGGAGAGATGCTGACGCAGAGCCTGGGTCTCTGTTTGATGGGAACCAGTCTGGAGCTGGGACATGGTCTGATTCATGGCACAGGGAGAGGGATTCAGTGGTCCAGGTGGCACCAGGGAGACTCCAAAGAGCAAAATCCTTCAATATAAGGTGGAATTGTGGAGTATGGATTAGCTAGGGCCTGAAATCCTACGTCTGAATTACTGCCCAACTGTGAAGTGTGCCTATAGCTTGAGTATTATTTGACAGGTAAAGAAAAACACACACACATGTATGCAGCCTCAAATTACAGATTAAATGTAGTTTATGGAGGAAATGGAAAAACATAGATTCATGATTTTTTTTTTGCTTCTTTTTAATGCAGAAGGAAGGCCTGTACATTTCTTATGTTTACATATATGCATGCACACGCAGATGCTTCTGTTTTACCTTGCCTTTTTTGCCTGAGTGGTTTGGATATAAATCTGTATTCACTGAGTCACACCACCAGCTTTCCTAAGAGACTGTTAAATCATGGAGTGCTTTCTCAGTCTGAACTCCTGTTTATAACCAGCCCTAAAATCTCTAGGTATCTCCATCTGATAATTCCTCCTGATAATCCACTCTTGATAAGAAAACATCAGTTGATAATAAGTTAGGTGGTAAGAAATCTGCTATTTTCCCCGTTAGTTTCAGTAATTAACTGCATCTCTGCTGAAAACATCCCTTATTTTAACTTGATTGTATCTGGCCAATATTCCCTATTATGCCATTCTCTGTCCAGTTAAAGAGCTCTTTAAAAACCAGTATTTTCTCCCCAGGAAGGCACATACTCAGAACAGTCAAAACACCTCTCAGTCATTCTAGAAGACAAGCAAAGGAGAATGACTGACATCTTTACATTCCCTTTCCATAAGGCATTTTCTTCAGTGCTTGAGTAGTTTTTATGTTTTGCTTTGTTTTTTAGTCTTGACAACACTCTTAGTCCACGTTTCAGAAATGTGGTGTTGAATCCACAACATGACATCTTTTTTTCTTGCAAACATTTCAGCCAAACACATACTAAAAAGCAAAGAGATTTTCGAACAATTTTGCTTCTCACGGATATTGTGTTTAATGTTTTTGCTGCTTTGGAGTTAATAAATTGACCCCTATGACAGTCCTCAAAACCTATTTTTATAAAAAGCCTACATTTGAAATTAAAACATACAGTAAAAAACATATTTCAATAAAGCTGTTGCATTCTTAAAGAAACCCGAGCGTTCTTTGCAACAATAATGTGACCTATTTCAAAATGTGCACTTAAGACTGCGATAGTGTAGGATTAGATGGTCATTGGTAGGTACAGACACTTCTTTCCTCCACCTCCTTCTCTCCGTGTGGATACTGTTTAAGTATTTAATTGTGGCCTGAACAACATCTGAGAATATGGTTTCTTTTTGTCTTTACAACAGAGATTTCAAAAGCGATCATTATCTCAAAGCTGCCAGAATGACGGCCTAATTATCTCTCCCTTTTACAAAACTTGCATACAGTATTTTTGGCTGTACTTTGGAGCCTTTGGTTACCTTATTCATCTTTATTTCCTTTTAGAACAGTAATTAAAAAAAAATCAAACTGATGGTTTAAGTGAAACATGCTGTAGAAAGAGTCAAAAAAGCATCTACTGATGCCTCTGGGTGGCCTTATTCTGTTTGGATGAAATGACATTGTAAGTGCTTTGTCTCATACACATAGTACCACCTGCATTTTTAACTAGAGCTGCAAGAAGACGTGGTAGAAGAGGAAGTGAGTGGAAAGCAAATATAGGAATCCATCCCCTTGTATAAAAATAAAATGATGTAAAGCCTCTCTCAAAGTGTGATAGTTTATTATGAAACAGCTGATCATGGCCATGAAACAGAACAGCCTTGCTTTGTATTCCACCCCACCTGTTTTCTCTTTATCTCTTCCTGGCCTTTTGTCTACTACACAGTTGGAGGTGGAAAAATACAGCGTAGAAATGCCAAACATTTTTGCTTCGGGAACTTGATCCCTGGCACAGACTGGCAGAAGTTTCTTCAGCAGTGTTCCTGCATGCCTTAACCTCCAATAAACTTTTTACTTCCTTCATGCCTTGCTGTGCACATGGTTCACTACCGTAAGAAATAATTTTGATATTAAAGTTACATCTCTTTTATTAATGGTTTGCTGCTGTGAAAAGAGCCGGAAGAGAATATAAGGAATATTTTTTTAAAAAAACAGAAAAAAAAGCACAAACTCCCTCTGTAACTGAAAGCCTGTTTGTATTAGGTGTGATCAGGATTTCAAAAAGGAATAGCGTCTCCAAAGTGAGAACCAAAGCGCCAGGACTTGTTGAACCGCTGGCATTCATCGCTGAGTCTCGGCCATCCCAGCAGCAGAGCCCTGATGGGGAGGGATGGAGGGGGCAAAAGACGACAAGATGTTGGCTGGTTTGATTTATATATTTGGAGTGTGGGTATAAAGCGTCTGTCACGTTGATTAACTTCTAGGAAGGCTAAATCTTCTGACTTAGCCAGGGAGAGCTTTTGTGTTTTTTTTCCCCTAGCTTAATTCATCATTGCTCAAGGCCAGGCGGTAATTTATTAAAGGCTGGCTCTAAATCCCTGCGAAACGCGATTCCTGCAGCTGCCAGGCGAGCTGTTGGCCCTGGGGAAGGGCTGGATCTCATGCATCGAGCGGGCTGGAGAGAGCCAGGACAGCAGCTCCTCACCAGCACCAGCACTGCCCTGCAGGATGAGAGAGGGTCCTTTGCCCTCATGTGAGCAGAGAGAGGCAGGAAATTGGCACAATGGCATCCAAATGGCACAATTTTATACTAACTTTAAGTCTTTAATGTTAGAGGTTCTCTTGGTCAGGAGTCAGGTTTATCCCAAAGCCGCCTTTTTTTTAAATGAACGACTCAGATCCTTTCCATGCAAGCACAACATAAGAAGAGCATTTATTCATTTTTTCGTAGTGCATACTGCTGAGTTTTGCTAAAATACCCACAGCAGTACAGTACAGTGGGGAGCAATTATCTAAGTGATGATAATTTTTCACTTCTATTGAGAATGTTGTGCTAGCAGAAAATTACTTTTTTTAAGTACAGACTCCTGGAGTCATGGTATTGTATGAAAAAGACAGTTATATTTCTTGCTTTTTTCCCTGCCTTTTCTTCCTTTTTCATCATCCTAACCACTATTTAAAAAAAAAAAAAAGAAGGTGTTTAAAAGCATGAAGGCTGATGCTTCCAAGCAAGGAGGCAAAAAGTGCATTGGAGTGAATGCTCGGAGAGGAACATGCAGCTCCTGATACCTTCAGCTGGAGCAAAGCAGGCTGGAAAAGTGGGTGGGAGAAGTTACTACTCTGTCTCTCCTTGCGGAAAGTTGTGGACTTTTATTTATTCTTCTCTGGAAAGAAGAAAGGGGAGCTAATCGATCACTTCTAATGGTGGTGGTTCTTTTAACTGATTGGTGTAAAGCTCTTCTTAGAGGACCATGGCCAAAAAAAAAGACATTAGAGCCTGCCAGAAGAGGTTCTGGGCTGTGGATTCTTCTAGGACAGACAAGGACACATAGTTTCAATTCAGATTTTCATTTTTGCTTATTAGAGTGTTTCATCTAACTAGAACCAACCCAATCTTTGATTTTTTTTCTGTTCCATCCAGCGATCTCAGCATTACTTTGCCTCTGAAACAAAGATTTTCCCTCACCCGTGTTAAGATAACGGAAGAGGCACGGTACAGTGTAAATAACAGGCCAGTGAGGTTGGTAGGGAAACTGCATTTTTGTATTAAGGTTGGAGGTTTGGAGGAGAGAAAAACTTGTCAGGAAATAGCAAATAAAGCTGTGTAGTAACACTATAGAAAGCAATATTAAATCAAAATAGGTTTTCAAAACCCGCACAAAAGCATAACCTGAGTTTAAGCAATGCAGGCACTTAATAGGTTGTACTACAGCACTGTGCCCAGACCGAGCAATTAGCCCAGCAGATTCTTCCAGCTTCAAATGTCTCTAAAGCAGCTCCTGGCATTTATCCAGTTTTCACTCAAATACGTTTGTGCCTAAACCAAACGCATTTGTGATAGGCAACATTAAAAACAGCTTTGGAGAGACTTCCTGCATTAGGTTTTGTCCTGCTTTGATTTGATTGTATTTCTCCAGGCCTTTCACTCCCCATTTTGAATACTGAGTCTTTGCTAATGCGTTGAGTGTTACTTTGCCTAATTTGTAAGCTTGGAGGCCCGTGAATCCTTTATTTGAAACTTGCTTTAACTGTGGGAAATAGGAAGTGAGCAGGGAGAAGCAAATCTTTTATAGCAAGGCGCTTGTTCGGACTATAAATTAGGTTCTGCACAATGGCAGCAGAAGGAGGCAAGCCTGCCTTGCCTGTCTTTATGAAGCCCGCGACGCGCTGGAAAAGATATGAGCTTTCAAGGATAACCAAGCAGAGACTGCTTTGCTGCATGTTTGCTTTATGAGCGTGGAAAAAAGACTGGCAGCTAATGTTTTTCTATGAAAAGTGGTTTAGTCGGTCACCTTGCACAGTCTTCAGCAATGAGGAATCCCTACTTAGCAGCAAACAAATAGTAAACATTTCCATTCATCACCTTTCAGAGATATGGTGTGGGAAACTTCTAAAGCCTGCCTTTGATTTTACACAATGGTTATTGTCACAGATTAACACCCCAGGCACCCACACAGTAGTAAAGGATATTTATGTAACACAGCTCATTCTTGCTCTGTCTTCTGTTTGGGAATAAATATGAAGAAAGTATTAAGTTACGCATACACTGGGAATCTTTGAGTCTCTTCAGTAGGATAACACTTGATTTGAGGTGAAAGACGTGCTGCAGGCTGACTGAGCTTAAGGCTCCAAGGAGCAGAACGCTGGCCCTTTTGAAGTCAGTGGGAAAACTGCCAGTAGTACCAAGATTTTATGCCTAAGTTTGGCAGCCGTTAAATGGATTTGAGTAACTTTCCTCATATTAACGATCTGGTGGCATTTGGGTTACTCAACTTCACATATGTTTGCAGGATCAGGTTTTCTTTGAGCCTGGTGTTGATGTCAGTGTAACATTAGTCCGTTACTAAAGGAAAAGATTGCTCCCTCTTTTTAAGTAATATATTACTAGAAGTCACACTGCTGGAGCAGGAAATCTTCTGCATAAGAAGGTGGCATTTTAAGGGGACCTAATAAAAGAGAGTTGGCTCAAACATAAACTTAAAACATCTTCCCCAGCTCTGCCACTGCACTTCTCATGTGACTTGGGCAAGCCACTTAACCTTACTGTAAGGCACAATTTTCCTGCGCAAAGGACGGGGAGAATAACAGTCACTTGCTCCTCACAAATATTTTAAGGATTGAAGGACTAATGTCCTTTTAAAATGGCATTTAAGTTCCATTTTATTTTACATGATTCTGTTTTAAGTAGCTCCCAAGCCAGCTACATTTTTAAGAACATTAAAAAGTTTCTTTTTCTCCTTTTCCATAGTTGGTGGGTTTAACAGAGCTCTGTATAATCAGTATTCCCATATATAATCTAACATTCTTTTGTGCAAGGAAAATCCACCCCCCTCTAGTGCAGGAGAGACCGTAATGTTAAAATTACAGTTGACTCTTGGGGATTTTGAGGGACAGCTGACAAAAATTAGAAATACTCTTAACTGCTTTAATAGAAGAAATTGTGAATCAATAATGACCTCTTTATTCATTAGCATCTCTAACCCACCACCTTCCATCTCCAGATGGAAGTGGCTGTTGAAATGCAGACTATGTAATAAATAATGCGTATTTTAATGTGGATCACTTGACAAATCATTAAAATACTGTCATCTCTGGGGAAGAAGATGCCTGCCACTTAAACAGGCACTCAATCAGTTTTACGGAAGATATGAAGTGAAAGAAAAAGAAAAAAAAAAGAAAAAAGAAGAAATTCCTTTCTGGAAACTATCAAAGCAATTTAACGTGCATAGTTCCCTGTAAGTTTGATAATCACAGTGAATGAGAACCCCGGTTTTTTATATTTTCCCTCCTCTTCATGCCTCCCAAGCATTATCGTGGTCCATATCTGTGTGTCAGGGAGAAAGAATCTCCTTTGTGAATCCACATTATAGTCTAGTGGCTTACCCTTGATCTCTGATTCTGATCCAGTCCCCCCTTGTTCAGTCTATGCAGCCCCAAGAAGGCACAAATCATGGAGCTGTTGCTTGCGCAGTCACGGTGCGAGCTTTGTGGTGCATTAAGGCTTTATGCCCTCCTTTGCTTTCCCAATTTGCCAGTGATCCCAAAATGCATTAGGTGTGACGGGAAACAAGCACCAGCACTGGGATGGTCATATACCACATAAACAAACCAGCATGTCACCACTGTAGCAGTACCTTCAAGACACATTGATGTGCATCTCTATTTATTTATTTTTCCTTATGGAAGAACAGCTTGAGCTTGCAGACAATGATAAAAACAAATTTGCAGACACAAGCCTGTCCCTCACATAACAGCTTACTTGTTCAAAGTAGACTCTGCTGTACTAGCATCAGCACAGTCAAATATACTTGGTATTTTCAATCAAATCCTTTTTTTAACTTTTTTAAAGTTTTACTTTTCTGTTAAACTGTCTAAAGTGATACATGACAAAGTTTTCTGGCCACTAATTACAAGTAAAATAGTGGTGTTGTCTGTGTAAACAATGCAACAGTAATATAATCCAGTCATGTAACAGTGGTACTTGGCAAGGACTGGGGGAATCAAAACTGTTCAAGAAAATGCCTTTAAGTATTAAGCACTGGAAATCAGATTATCCCCAATTCATTGCCTCAATGTCTGTTCCTTACAACAACAAATGCGGGTTTGTGTCCCATTAGAGTTGAAGTCTTTGTTTTTTTCTTGAGCTTTCTTTCATATCTTACAACTCATTTCTTCACATATTTTTCAGATGTGGGTTGGGAGATTTTCTTCCTCAGTCAGGTCAGAAAAATGCCTTGATATATTGTATAGCAACCACAAAAATATAAAAAGATAAATTACTCTTCATCATTATTATAGGCCCAGCGATGTATATTTCTCCCCAATTTTATTGCTCTCTGTCCAAGACTAAGCATAATTTAACATAGACTTCATCCTACTTCATTCTGGCATACCATAATCTGGTGAAAATTAAACTGTATGGAATGCGCAGTTGAAGTCCTATGCCATTTAACTTACTAACATTTTATTTCAGCTTTTAAACAGTTCCCAGACTAGCTCATTACAACTGCTGCTTACAATTGCTCATGTTCCTTCTGGTAATATGTTCTACAAACCCTTCCATGTATCATGGAAATCTAAAGTTTCATTTCTCTCTGAGGTGAACATCTGTTTGTGCAATATTCCAGTAAAAGTATAACTATATTTTTCTTCTGTTGAGAAAGTACGGGTGAATAGGACTTGAGCAAGCAAAGTAATAAAATACTTGCTTAAAAAAGAGCTAAGTACTTTTCAGAACAGCAAAGAAAGTATGATGAGGGATGGGTCAAGTTTCCTATTCTTAGAGTCCCATGCATGGCCTTTCCCATGTCATTCATTGGACTATTTCTTGTTTCAAAGCCTCTGAATAAAAAGATTGCTCCATTTCACTCACTGTAAAATTACATGTGTGTTTTCACGGGCATATTCTGCAAAAGATAATTTTTGTTTCCGGTATTGAAAAAGAGGCAAATCTTTGCATTTCGCCTTTCACTATTATTTAGGTTGTCAAGGGGGTTGCTGCCACAGTGCCCAAATTAATCTATAGCATACAGAGCCTGGAAAGCCAGGGAGCTACTCCTCCAGTGGTGAAAAACACAAAACCTCATAGGAGCCACACACACAGAGAACATTGCGTAGTCACATAATTTTGACAGACAAAGCTTGGAAATTAGTGATTCCTATTAGTTATGAGGGTCAGCTTGTGAGACATTGAAATGGGCATAATAGGCAGCAACAGCAGCATCCTGGCTGCCTTTCCCCTCTCCAAGTTTCTTTAGGAATCGATAATGAGGTTTTAAAGCCAACCTTGAAGCAAATGGCCCAATGTTCATTCACGTTTTTAGCAGAAATTCTACCATTCATATACTGCAACAGGAGGGAGGCAGATAGGCATCCAAGGGGAACATGATGGAGCCGGCAATAAAGGCAACCATCACTAGCAAAGGAACAGCAAGGATGAAACCGTAAAAATAGCCCTTCCCTGTTCCCAGTGTGCTGAGATTGCCTGTCCTTGGTGGTATGTATCGATCTGTGTGGGGTAGGCTTGTGTGGTCGTGAGGTCACGTCTCCTGTTCTTGCCTCATCAAGTGTGACCATCCTAACACAGCCTAAGGTGTAACACCAACTTGAAGTCTCCAGTGGTGTCATGATTTGACATTGTTAGTATGTCCCAATGCAATATATCAGGCAGAAAACAACACAGGATTTAGCTAAATCTCAGTTATATCAAAAAAGCAGGTTGAAGTAATGTGAAAAGGATTCTTTTATAGCCTTATTAATAGTGAAGGGGAAAGGAAATCCCATAATAGCTCTAGAAGTCTCTTGTAACCAGAGCAGTTACAAGGGACGACAAAACTTTTCCTATGGCCACTGCAGGAATATTTTACAATCTACAGAGACTGAAAATATGGACTTCTTTGTCAGATTCTGAATAGGTCTTACAACTAGGATCGTTTTTCCTCCAAAGTCATATCCTTTCTAATTCTTTTCATCTGAACAGTAAGCATTTAATATTAAATGATGTTTCCCAGTCTAACCATAGAGCAGCAAAGCATCATCAGTCATCTAAAGTAAATTACATTTCTCTAGTGGCCTATTCAGTAATCTGACTAGACTTCAATAACTTCAAATGTTTTTTTTTCTTTTATTAACTGTAGGTTCTTGTCAGAGTGTTGGATAACAATGATAACGGCCCGGAATTCTCTCACCCAAGTTACGATGTCACCATTTCGGAGGACATCCTCCCTGATACTGAAATTCTGCAGATTGAAGCTATAGACAGAGATGAAAAGCATAAATTGAGCTACACTATTCACAGCAGCATCGATACAGTCAGCGTGAGAAAATTCCGAATTGATCCCAGCACTGGGGTGCTCTATACTGCTGAGAGATTAGACCACGAAGCTCAAGATAAGCACATCCTTAATGTCATGGTAAGAATGCAATATTCACTTGGCTCAGGACACAATCACTGCTGCTTCAGGTGCATACGTGCCTTGCTCTTTGCATGAGCAAAGGACTCTTGGTGCAGTAAGTAGTCATTAATTTCATCTTGCCTGCCCTGCTGCGTATTTATTTTACATTTTTGATTTGGCCTTTTTGGGAAACTGATTGTGAATCCTTTGTATGGAATATGATATGATTTGCTCTCTCAGAGGAGAGCAAGCAGGAAATTATTTAATCTCTTGGCATCTGGTCCTCTCACTCAAGGTAATTTTCAGAGTTTCTGAAGTGAGGCTGAAAGTTATTTGAGAAGTTATTCACAGGGAGATAAGTGCTTTCTTGCCATAGGAAATGCTGCAGCCTTTCTGAGTGCAAGCCTCATTTATAGTTTACTTTTACAGACTTATTTCAGTACATAAACGGTTCATGTACAAAATAGCTTTCTTCCACATTTCCAAATGTTTGAGTATGCAGAAAAAATATTAAATACCATTTTTTGCTTAGTGTTCCTAAATTACAGAACATAAGTCTGTCTGTTTTCGTGTGAAGATTGTTTATTATGGACTGGAGGTTAATAAAAAAATAATCTGTGTTAGTTTGAACATTGTAGTCTGCTGTTTCCTTTAGCCAGTTAAGACTCCTGCAGACTAGCTCTTTGGAGGAACAGCTCATGACGTGTTAGGTGCAGGGCCACGGGGTGGGGGACACTAGGAATCAGAGAGGAGCTGTGAAATCCAGCGAGCAGGAGCTGAGTGGGGTCTCAGCTCACAGAGTAATGAGCTGCAAGTCCATTGACGAGCAGTCTAAGAAATAGATATAACTGAATCCTGAGAGACTTGGCTGGCAGAGGCCATTTCCTGGTGCTTGCTTCTGATCTCTGCCTGGTACAGTAGGAGTTTTGCTCTGTTTAAGAAGAACCAGACCTTTGGGCATTACATTAGCAGGATTATCAGTGTAGCAGCACGGAGATATTTCATACGGCGTTGAGAGAGGTGTGATAAATTATACCTTTGTTGGGAGCGCTCAGCATTTCTTAAGGTAATTCCTGCTCTGTTTAATGGTGGTTTCCACATCATCCGAAAAGTCTGTGCATATATAGTGATGAAAATGTCCATTGGCAGCTACAAGCACTAAACTGGCCCACGATGATAGTGGGTAAAATTGTTTGTAGTAGGGAATGGCAGGGCAAAGGCATGACCATTTAGCATGTATTATAGAAAAGGTATTTCTTGCAAATCTAAAAACTGAATTTAAGATGTCATGTGGCTGCAGCTTTAGAAATTCATGTTGTGATGGTTAGTTGCCACGTGTTTTTTCACAAGTGGAGGAAAAAAAAAAGCTTTTCTTGTTTCTTTAATTTTACTATCTACTGTCTTGTGGGTGAGTGTATTATAGACTGTTCTTTGGGATAAACTTTTGTATTAGGTAGAACTGGAAATATTATTAGCATTCAGATGACTAATATTTACAAAGTTTTGCTAAGTTCTTCACTGAGAGGGTCACTGGGCATTGGAACAGACTGCCCAGAGCAGAAGTGGAATCACCATCCCTGGAGATACTGAAGAAATGTGTTGATCTGGTGTTTAGGGATACGGTTTAGGAGTGACCTAGCAGTACTAGGTTGGCCTCAGTGATCTTAAAGATCTCTTCCAACCGATGTGATTCTATGATTCTGTATCAAGATGTGTGCTGTGTATTTTTTCTATAGGTCCGAGATCAAGAATTCCCTTACAGAAGAAACCTGGCCAGAGTGATCATAAATGTGGAAGACTCCAATGACCATAGTCCGTACTTTACCAGCCCGTTGTACGAAGCCTCGGTGTTTGAATCAGCAGCGGTTGGATCAGCAGTCTTGCAGGTCACGGCTTTGGACAAAGACAAAGGAGAAAACGCAGAGCTTATCTACACTATTGAAGCAGGTTAGGGCTGAAACATGTAGCGTCATGATTCGTGCCATGCACAGAGCGGTGCTCTGATGGTGGTCTGTCTGTCTTGGCACACAAGTCAACGTTTTTGGTCTACCTTCTCCTTTAGAGCTGGACAAAGGAAACACCTTCCTGTTGGTTGCTTCTTTTTTAATTTGAAGCTACTATACCCAAAACTTGTCAGGACAGAATCCCATTCATGTTCCCTAAATGGCTACAAAGCCTTTTACCTCTAAGTCACTGATTCAAAACTATCACAGATGATAGTTATTGAAAGCTACAGCCAGTGACTTGTTTTCACATTGCTGCCTTCAGTCTGGTACACAGCGGATCCTCCACAAACAAATGCCACAACAGCTGGCATGTCCTGGCGTCTTTGCCAATACTCAGATCAGAGGAGCATGGAGACTAACACCGAGGCTATACTGAGAACTTTTGTCAGCAGAGCCATAGCATTTTAGTGGCACAAGTTCTCTTGAAACTAAGGGACATCATGGTGATGCTAGATTAAAATTCCTTTTGCTGTTAAACTCCAGATATTTGCATTCACCACGTAATCTGTATCAGCAAAAGCATTCCTCTGCCAGTGCAACAGCATGAGAAACTTGCATGATCTCTGCCACACATGCAAGTGAATGCTTCTATGGATCTGAAGATAAAAAATATCTTTGAGATAAGCCATTAACATATATACAAGAAGGGTGCTTGGAAAAAGAGAGTAGAAATCTGTAATCTTCGTATTTTTTAGTATTTCGTTTCTGCTTTTTTTTTTTTTGTAATATGGATCTTTTTATTGTAACAATACCAAAACTTGAAACTTGTATTTCCCTAAAAAAAAGTCTCCTATACTGCAAAATGTCCCCATATTAGTCAGACCACAACCCTTTTCCAGCATTAGGCTCTGGTCCCACTGGATCATTATTTATTTATCCCTGTATTATTATAAAGACTTGTCACTAGCTAGGATGGCGTACATCAGTTAGGAACAGGCTAAATAACAAAAAATAAATAATGAAATAAGAATATCTACACCATCTCATATTGATTTATCTTTGTATAGTTAAAGCTCACACCTTACATTAAGCTGGTATAACCTGAAACTTAGAGAAGACCCAAGGAATTTTTTTCTGATTGCCCTGTAGGCTCGCTGGAAGCAGAGTTCCTTAAGCAAACCAGGAGGTGAAGTCTGAACTTTGACTTTTATATTCTACAAAGATGTTAGCACTACAAAATAAACATTTCCTTTATGTACTGCATTTGGTCTTAACAAAGTTATTCGTCACTGTTCTCCAGTGGCCTTTAACTTAGGTCAGGGGAACTTGTGGACGTGCCCCACGAGGGCAGCTCCGTGCATTAAGTAGCCAGCGCTGAGCAAACCAGATCAGGTTCCTGGGGCAATGTTTTCCAAGACTGTTCCCAGCATTTTCTTGACAGATTATTACTATTATGGGCCCAAGCCAGTCACTTGTAGGTGCCACCACTATGGAAAGAGCAACCTGACATGCTGGGGGTATGGTTCCCATACACTGATAATAGCATCATACATGATGCAGGCAGAAAAATATGATGATCAGGAAGAATGCTTTAACTATTAGATGGTCCTTCTTAGTCTTCATGTTTTTCTCTTTTTCTAGAGGTTCTCTCTTCCATTACAGTCTGTTTCTATTTTATCATGACCTCTTCCTGCAGTGTCAGACTTCAAATTTCCATCTACTGTAAGCCACGCACTCCCCTAGTTTCATTATCCAAAGGTCCAGTCCCAGATGCATCAAAATTCAGTCTTCTGCTGCCCTAGTTTCTATGATAAAATAAAATCTGCAGTGAAGGATACTGATTTTAACTCCAGCATTCAGGTTGTACACAGCTCTTTCATTCAGGGGAGTTACTTACGTCACCTTGCATGTGAAGAGAGCAGCTAGTAAAGGAAGTGGCTTCTGTGTAATTTCATAAAAATTCCTAAAGAAGAACTAGCTCTGGCTTTACATGAGACAGTCAGTGGCTAAAAATTATTTGTATTAGTAAGCACTGACAAAATAACTGCAGCAGCATTTGTAGTGTCTGCAAATACGACAGATACTGTGATCTTTATGAGAATTTGTATGTCTGGCAGAATCTCAGCTCCTCAGTGAATAGCACAATTTTTGTTTTAGCTCATAGAGTAAACTTTACTGATCTGAAAGGATGGATATAAATAGAAAGCCACTACCAGTATTGAACTACATAGTAGTATGTAGCTTGGATTAGCCTCTAAGCCGCAGAATTTACAACAGATAGTGAATCACAGCTTAAAAATAGTTCACATTAACTCGCTTCATTTCGGATTCCATGTATTTGGTATTCCAGCTACAATTTTCACATTTACCGCTCTGTGCACAGCACCTGTAACAATCACCATTAAAAGAAAATCTCTTGTTTATCGCCAGTTACTTGAGATGTATTTCTCTCTAGGTCATGGATGGATGCTTGACTGTAGATTGGAAGCAGTTCCAGATTTTAAAGTGTAAATTACAGTAGCAGGAACATGTTATAATGATTGGAATTGCTGTAACTCAATGCATGGTGTTTGTATTTAGAATCAAATTTGGAAGAAGAGTCTATATGCTTATACATGCCACATACATATGCAGCATTCTACACTTTAAACAGACACTCAAGGAACCAGCAAAATACAGATTGCCTAATAAAGGTAATCTTTAACTACAGAGTAAGGATACATATAAAAAGTTTTGAATCTGTCTTGCAGAGGAATAGGTTGGCAAAGAGTCTAAAAATAAAAAAAAACAACCAACAGAGGATCCTTGATCCAGACTCACTAATTTTACCTTTATGCAGTCAGCAATATCCTTACTTTCATGTTATAGCAGGCATTTCATGGCATTTTCTGCTAAATCTCATTCATCTGGATTCATCCTCCTCAGAGATCATATGATAAACCTTTGTGACACAAGATACTTGAATCTTTTCCTCTGTGCTATTTGTTCTGTTGTATTTTTCTAAATACCACTTTAACCTTCTTATATTCAGTTCTTTGTGTCTTGAAGTACTGTAATCTTCTCTACGGCTGCTTAATATCCCTTTCAATTAAGAGCCTGACTTGTTACCCATTTATAATGTAATTGGCTTGTTAGCCTCTGATCTAGTTTCTTTGCCTAAGGTGTTCCCATATTTGACTAATTCCCATAATTTAAGGATACTTTTTCCTACTTTAGTATAATTAGTGTACGTAGGGCGCTTGTTTAGATATTGATAATCAAAATCAAGGTACAGGTTGCAGCGCTTGAGTTTCTGAAGGTTTTAATATCTGTACCATATACTGAAATATCTGATTTTCAGAAAGGAAGGCTGGAAGAGTCTCTAGAATTCTTTTATGCTGGTTTGTTTCTGAATTTCTACAACTGCATTTAACAAATTTCAGCTAATTGCTCCTGGTTTAAATTATCAAGTGTTTTGTATTTAATTTCTAATTTGCTTCCAATATTTGTGTTTTAGGAAATACAGGAAACACGTTCAAGATTGAACCAGTTTTAGGCATCATTACATTACTGAAGGAGCCAGATTTAACCACAATGGGACAGTTTGTTTTGTCAGTCAAAGTGACTGATCAAGGTTCTCCACCACTGTCCGCAACAGCGATTGTACGGATATCTGTCACAATGGCAGACAACTCCCACCCTAAGTTCACTCTCAAAGAATACCAAGCAGAGGTTAACGAAAATGTGGATATTGGTACTTCTGTCATCTCTCTGTCTGCCATCAGTCAGTCCACGTTAGTTTATGAGGTTAAAGATGGGAACGTGGATGGAGTTTTCACTATAAACCCATATTCTGGAGTGATCACCAGTCAAAAGGCTCTTGATTATGAACGCACTTCCTTCTATCAGCTCATCGTACAGGCAACAAATATGGCAGGCATGGCATCAAATGCCACTGTGAACATTCAGATTGTGGATGAAAATGATAACCCACCAGTTTTTCTCTTCTCTCAGTACTCAGGCAGCATAAGCGAAGCCGCTCCTATAAATAGCGTAGTCCGGAGCGCAAGTAACAGTCCCCTCGTGATACGTGCCACTGATGCTGACAGCAACCAGAACGCTTTGCTTGTCTACCAGATTGTTGAATCTACTGCAAAAAAGTATTTCACAGTAGATTCCAGCACCGGTGCAATCAGGACTATTGCAAATTTAGATCATGAAACAATAGCCCATTTCCATTTCCACGTGCATGTCAGAGACAGTGGGAATCCCCAGCTTACAGCAGAGAGCCCAGTGGAAGTGACCATTGAGGTAACTGATGTCAATGACAACCCACCAGTCTTCAGCCAGGCTGTATTTGAGACAGTCTTGCTCCTGCCCACGTATGTTGGTGTTGAGGTTCTCAAAGTCAAGGCTACAGACCCAGATTCAGAGATCCCTCCTGAACTAACATACAGTCTAATTGAAGGCAACGTGGACCATTTTTTAATTGATTCAAGCACGGGAGTACTTACCATCAAAAACAATAGCCTCTCCAAAGACCATTATATGCTAATAGTAAGAGTATCTGATGGCAAATTTTACAGCACTGCTATGGTGACGATCATGGTGAAAGAAGCCATGGATAGTGGGCTCCATTTCACACAGAATTTTTATTCCACTTCTATCTCAGAAAACAGCACCAATATCACAAAGATCGCTGTGGTGAATGCTGTTGGCAACCGCCTCAATGAGCCTTTGAAATACAGTATATTAAACCCAGGCAACAAATTTAAAATCAAACCCACCTCAGGAGTCATTCAGACAACTGGTATCCGCTTCGATCGAGAGGAACAAGAGCTGTATGAGTTGGTGGTGGAAGCAAGCCGTGAACTAGATCACCTTCGTGTTGCTCGAGTGGTGGTGAGGGTTTACATTGAGGACATAAATGACAATGCCCCAGTCTTCGTAGGGCTTCCGTACTACGCTGCTGTGCAAGTGGATGCTGAGCCTGGCACACTCATATATCGAGTGACAGCTATTGATAAAGATAAGGATGAAAATGGTGAGGTGTCCTATCTTCTGAAGGAGGATTATGGGCATTTTGAAATTGATAGAGAATCTGGTAGTGTCACTTTAAAAGCAGCCTTCAATTCTGATTTGTCTAATATAGAGTATTTGGTTGTCGTTCTTGCGAAAGATGGTGGTAACCCGTCATTGTCTGCTTCCGTAGAGCTCCCCATTACTATTGTTAACAAAGCGATGCCTGTGTTTGACAAGCCCTTCTATACAGCTTCTGTGAATGAAGATGTAGAAATGCACACACCAATTCTAAGCATAAATGCAACCAGCCCAGAAGGCCAGGGTATCATTTATATCATTGTTGATGGAGATCCCTACAACCAGTTTAATATCGACTTTGATACTGGAGTTCTGAGTGTCATCAGCCCACTGGACTATGAAATAAATTCACTTTTCAAGCTGATGGTGCGAGCCAGCGATGCCCTCACTGGTGCTCGAGCCGAGGTCACTGTGGACTTGATCATTAATGATGTTAATGATAATCCTCCCATTTTTGATCAGTCGGCTTATAATGCTACTTTGTCTGAAGCATCTTTGATTGGGACTCCTGTACTGCAGGTTGTTGCTATTGATGCTGACTCTGACAATAACAAGATTGTGCAATATCAGATAGTCCAGGACACCTTTAACAGCACGGACTATTTCCATATAGACAGCTCCAGTGGCCTAATTCTGACAGCCCGGATGCTGGACCACGAACTCATACAGCAGTGCAGCTTGAAAGTCAGAGCAACCGATAATGGGTTCCCACCACTAAGCAGTGAGGTTCTTGTTAGTATCTCCATAACAGATATGAATGACAACCCTCCCATTTTTAACCAGTTAATATATGAATCGTATGTGAGCGAACTGGCACCTCGGGGTCATTTTGTGACTTGCGTCCAAGCCTCTGATGCTGACAGCTCTGATTTTGACAGACTGGAGTACAGCATCCTGTCGGGAAATGATAGGACCAGTTTTGTGATGGACAGCAAGAGTGGCGTTATCACCCTTTCCAACCATCGCAAACAGAGAATGGAGCCCATGTACAGCCTAAACGTCTCCGTGTCAGACGGGCTGTTCACCAGCACAGCTCAGGTGCACATACAGATCCTCGGGGCCAACCTCTACAGCCCTGTGTTTTCGCAGAGTGTTTATGTGGCAGAGGTTAGAGAAAATGCTGCTCCTGGAACTAAGGTAATCCACGTGAAGGCAACCGATGGGGATTCAGGGGTATATGGCCAGATAAGCTACTCCATAATAAATGACTTTGCCAAGGACCGATTTTTGATTGATAGCAATGGGCAGATTCTGACGACTGAGAGGTTAGACCGGGAGAACCCGCTGGAAAGTGATATCGGAATATTTTTGAGAGCCCTCGATGGAGGTGGCAGGACAACGTTTTGCACTGTGAGAGTGATAGTAGTGGATGAGAATGACAATGCTCCACAATTTATGACAGTCGAATACAGAGCAAGTGTCAAAGCAGACGTTGGAAAAGGTTACTTGGTGACCCAAGTGCAAGCAGTAGATCCAGATGATGGAGCCAATTCCAGAATTACCTATTCTTTGTACAGCGAAGCCTCTGTTTCAGTAGCTGATCTGCTTGAAATAGATCCAGACAATGGATGGATGGTCACCAAGGGTAGCTTTAACCAGCTGAAAAACACAGTTCTGTCATTCTTTGTCAAAGCAGTTGATGGTGTCATTCCTGTGAAGCATTCCCTCATTCCTGTCTACATCCATGTTTTACCCCCAGAAACTATTTTGCCTTCCTTTTCTCAACCCCAGTATTCTTTTACCATCGCAGAAGATGCCCTCATAGGTAGCACCATTGACATTCTCCATATTTTGCCTAACCAGGGTGCTTTGTACAGCACAGTTAATGGCGAGTTGACTGAAAACAACAAAGATGGGGTTTTCATTATAGAGCAAGACACAGGCCTCATAAAACTGGATAAGAGACTCGACCACGAGACAAATCCTGCTTTTCACTTCAAAGTGGCTGCCACCATTCAGTTAGACAAAGTAGACATTGTGTTGACTGTGGATGTGGAGGTTAAGGTATTGGATATAAATGACAACAAGCCCATGTTTGAAACGGCTAGCTATGATGCTATAATAATGGAAGGGATGCCTATAGGAACAAAACTTATGCAAGTTAAAGCGGTTGATGCAGACTCGAGTGCAAATGGGCAGGTCACCTATACACTTGCGGTGGAATCGGAGCTGGAGAAGATCACAGAAGCATTCAGCATTGATAGCAACAGTGGCTGGATCAGCACACTGAAGGATCTGGACCATGAAAAGGATCCTGCTTTCACCTTTGCGGTGGTGGCTTCAGATCTGGGGGAGGCTTTGTCCTTGTCATCAACCACCTTGGTCTCAGTTACTGTGACAGATATAAATGATAACGCACCCATCTTTGAGCATGAGGTGTACAGAGGGTCAGTGAAGGAGAGTGACCCCCCAGGAGAAGTTGTAGCTATTCTTAGCACCTGGGATGAAGACACGTCTGATGTCAACCGGCAGGTTAGCTACCATATTACAGGTAAGAAACAGCTTGCGTGTTTTCTTTTCAAAACCAGCTTTACTGAAGAACTGGACACATGTCAAGTTTTAGGTGAACATTTAGCAGGTTTTCAGCTAAATTATCAGACAATTGCATGTCTCTTTGATTTTATTTTGTTTTCAATTTTGAAAAAATATTCAGCAACTAGCAAAGCAGAAAAGAGGGAAAAGGACCCTGTGTGTCTGTCTGTCTGTGTTACTGTCTCTCTAGTATCTAGAATTAATGCTTCATGATTTGCCTCAGTACAATGTAATGTGACCCATCAACCCATCTTCACTGATGGAAACCATCATGACTTAGTGTTTCAACCAAGGGAAGAACATTTTGTTCTTAAGGAGAAAATCCTTTCATTTCCAACCATTTAAAATGTTTTGAAATAGCATTTTTCTTTTTGAGATAGGAAAGTGCATGCAGGAGCTGGTTTTAAATACCACTATTTATGAGGTTAAAAAAAAAAAAAAGAATTAATTTTAAACTGGAGGAAGTGGGGGGATGCCATTTCTTATCAGCACAGATTTCTGGCCAGGGAAATAAAAGCACTGGTTAACTGCCATGCATTGTTATATACAGCATAAGGCAATTTCGATTACATTACTAACGTATTTTTCAAAGTGTGGTAACGTTGCTCTTTCCTATTGTGCTGTATTTATTATCATTTTTTTTCTCCTAGATTCAGTCTGGCTTTTGTGTGAGCGTGTTATGAGTGATGGGGCGCTGCAGTTATTTTTCTGGCTACAGCTTGCCTTGCCCAATAGATTTTGTTAGGGAACAGCTTTGTCACTGCCCTCAAGCTTCACAATCCGAGAGCTAATATTAATTACCTAGTAATAACCATATTATCAGACAGATTCACATTTGTCTCACTGCATGGGATTAGAATTACACAAAACTACAAGAAGGAAGCAGGCAATGGGCAGCAATGACTTAACTAATGGGGTAACAGTTTGTATATTTTGCTCTGGTGGGTAAGACTCCTACTCCTTTTGTTAGCTCTCAGATTGGAAATGGTGTGCAGACAGAGGTGCGATATTCTGGTTAGCCAGGGATTGCCTGTGTCACACGTCAGAAATAGCATACTTTTCAAAGCAACCAGGAATTCACTCGGACCATTTACTTGAGAGTCTGGAGTCGGCTTAAAGGTTTGCAAAGACTATGTGCTTATACTGTGGCGTGTTGTAGGAATTAGAAGCAGAGGTAAAATTAGTCTTGTGGATAAAGCACTGGGCTTGGAGGCTTTAGAAAAGGTGCATTAGCTGCCAGTGCCTCAGTTCACATATATCAAAAAGTAAATGAGTTATGCTTCATCCTAGAGATTTTGTGATATTTGAAAGTCTTTGGGGATCCCAGCATAGAAAGTACTATAAGATACGCAAAGCCTTCAGAGATCTGTCAGCATACCATAATCATTAGCTGAAGGTACTGTTTTCCTCTTTATTCTGAAGTCTTTCAATCATCTCCTACAGTGAATTATGCTTTTAGTTACATAATAATGTTTTCTGCATATCCCCGTGCTGTTATTTAGCAAAAACTGGACTTTTGAATAATAACTGTGACGTGTGACTCAAAAATTATAGACCATTCTGCACCTTGATTTCTATCGCAGTTCAAAACATGTCAGATACTTTGCTGTTATTTTAGTTTCAGAAAATGTTGGGCGTCAAAGTCCGAAACTCTCTCTAATGCCTACTGTACAATTCCTAAAGTGTATGAGCTCAGAATTTCCACTGTCTTTGAATATATCCATTGAATTTGAGAAATGCGCAAGGAGAAATTAGATTCTTTTGATTAAAATGTCAAAATGTGTTTAAGGGTAGTTTAACAAAATAGTCTGTTCACACTTTGCCTCAAGTTGAGCTCAGGAACTGCACTTGAATATTTCACAGAATCAGATTAGCTAGGTGATTATTCAAATACTGTGGCTTTCTGGGGGCATTCTGAGGCATAGAAACTTCTGTGATTACAATTAACAAACTGAGGAAAAACAGGACACTGGCAAAATGCAGGAAAGAAGAGAAATTATGAGAATGACGTGTGGATCCACCAAAACCAGCTCTGTGCAAATGCACTTGGAGAAAAGTAGTACACAAAAGATAAATGGAAAAAATCGTCATTTAGGAGATGACAGAAATAAACATTCTGAGTCAGATGTAACCACTGAAGAGTCTTATGCACTCTTTTGAGAAATACGGACACTTATTGCAGTCTTCTGGTCAACTTTGAAAAGGAGTAGATACATTCTGGTAGATAATTATATATTCTTTTTTTGAACTCATTGAGTTTAGCATTGGTTTCCATGGTTAATGCCAAGTAGTTTCCATTTTCAAATCACAGAGTTGCCTAGATTGGGAAAGACCTTTAAGATCATCGCATCCAATTATTAAGCTAATCCACCTTCATCTGAATTTGATGATGGGAAAAAAAATCAACCTACTCTTTGTTATTTGTAGTTTGACAGCAGCTAGAGATGTTGACAAACAAAAACACTATACATAAATCTTAATAGAAAATCAATAGGAAGCACAGATGACACAAATGCACTTAGGGAATACAGTAGTTTTCTTTTGAAGCCTCATTTAAGATTATTGCCTATATAATTCGAGGCAATTTGGCTAAAACTGAGGCTCCGCTGATGTTTAACGAGGATGTTCAGCCAGGCTAGACCCAGCCAGATGTTACTGAGATTTAACAGTGGTAAACTAGGAAAAGCCACCAGAAAAATGTCAGTTGCTAAGACTTTGATGCAGTGTTTTGTGTTCCTCACAAATAAGGCTTCATCAGGCACGTAAATCTAAGGACAAACAATGGTCTAGAGGATTGGTTCAGCTGAATAGAAAGAAGATGTGTGTTTTGCAATAAAAAACTGATATTGTACGCAGTAGGTTTTTCGATGAGTTCATTGCCCAATATGAACAAAGTGATTTCTTTTTTTGTTCATCTTTGTTTTATATTTGAGAACCTGGAGTTCTGGAGAAATGGATGTTTCAGTGTTTGGGGAGGACTTTGTGCTGCCAGCTGAGGAACAGTGTCTGAAATTTTACAATAGTAAAGTTAAGAGGATTTGGTTTATCATTGCAACAGCTCAGTAAACATGTAACGTCTTAAACTGAGAGTGGAGGATAAACCCGTATGATGCAAATGCCTAGAGTTCTAATTGGAAAGTGAAAGTGTCTAAGTGCATAAATTCAAGAGAGAAACTATATAAACAAGCTAGTAAATATTCAGTTTGCCCTCCCAGGTTGGGACATTGCAGTGAAAACTGATATTGTTGGCTTCTAGTTTTCAGTTCCCTTTTAGCCGTTATAATTTCTTCTCTGTGTGCTTTAGTAATGATGTGTGTCAGGATTTGTTTATTTTGGATCACTGTGTCTCTGCATTTCATTTGTATCTGGCTATTTTCTTTCTTTACTCAGACTTGAGCTTGATTTGGCTTTGTACTATTTGCTGACTAGGGAGGGAGTGAGAGCATTATTTAAACTTCAAGTAACAAAAGATAAAAGATAATGCTGATTCTTTTAGCCTCAAAGCCTTTCTGAAAAGTTACTGTAGTGTTTTTTGTAGCTAGCATTTAACTGTTGTGACATTCAAAGTAGAACATAAGAAAACTGCCAAAAGATTTTAAAGAATCTATTAATACATGTAGTCAGGAGGCTTCTGTTTAGAAAAGCTACATTATTCAGAGCGAAAACCTAATTAATTAGAACGCCCCTAGGAAACTGAATCTGCTTACAGATATTAGTGAAAAAAATTAATTAATCACTGCAGAATGAGATCTGTGTCAAGACATATGTATAAGTACTAGAAAAAAGTTCCCTGGGCCACAGTGTGGATTTTTTGCCTTTCCTTTTGTAAGAATATTTCCTTGATGGTGTTTTACTGCTTGCATCTCATTATTTCTGTTACACTTTACAGTACAACTTCCACCTTTGTCTTCCATCAACAAAGTATGTAGCCAGTCCTGAGAAGCAAAAAACAAAAAAGAAAGGTAGCACTAATGAAAAAGGCTTGCAGATAAACTGTTACACTTTTTTGCTGCCTATCGCACACATTTCCTGGTCATTCAAATTGATTCTTTTCCAGTGGAGTAAGGGGAGGGAAAGGGGATCTCAAGGATATTTTTTTATACATACTTTCCAAATTCCTGTGCATAATTTAAAAGCCATTCCATCAACAAAGCAATAGTGATTTTAAAATAGCTCCAAACTACTGTTAATGCCAGCCACCAGCTGATTTTAATTAGATTTTACCTTTCCTCTTTTCTTAGCAATAGGATACCCATACGTTGAGTATATTACTTCATAGTTGGTCCGGGCAGTTAAGCATTTCCTTTTTACAAAAGGACTAATATGCAGGAAAGCACTGATGGATATCACAAAGCTAAATAAGAATATTTAAGGCCATTTTTATTAATGGTTTACAACATTAAACTCACTATGACAAGATTACAGCCTTTTATCAAGGAGAGTTAGGCTTTTTTATGCTGGTGCTGAACTGAATAGAGAGAATTTAATGTCAGTCAGTGGGGGTCTATCTTCTTTGAAGTCACATTAAGACTCAAGTCAATGGACAGTTTGTCATTGCCTTGGACTGTATTCAGGTCTGGCCCGTAATGCACATAGACATATTGTGCAACCCTCCTCAGGAGAAATGGATGTTTATATCACACAACAGAATAAGCAAGATTTCACTGCGTCCTCTGATGGTTATTCCAGACTGTCATAGAAATCAGTGGGAATACTGAGGTCTTCGTGGTTTTGTGATCGAAAAAGGTGATTTTCTATCAAAAGAAAATATCTGTGTTCAATATATAACGGTCTTGTGCTCTATGTGATTAAAGAGCCTTTTATAATTATAATGCCTATCTGACTAATTTTCTGGACTTTCTTTTTTGGCACAGTTACAACTAGCACAAATGGTGATGCTTAACAAGAAAGATTTGCTCAGCCTCTCTCAACTAACTTAGTTTTCATACTAAATAGAAATCAGGTCTATCTTGTCATTGGTAACTAATGAAGAAGGCATAGATTGCAGCCTGTGACCTCTTTTCTGCTTTTTTGATGTAGAAAGAAAGCATGAAATATGCATTAGACTTTTTTTGCTTGGTTTTAAGCTCAATTTCAAGTATCAGACCTTCTCCGGCTTGTTTTTTTAATAAGAAGGTCCCTGGGAAGTGACAGAATTGTGACACTAGAAGCAACAACAGTGACATCTAATCGCTTGACAGCCAAGGCAACTCAAATAAATTCAGCCTTGGCTTTTCTCTTTTAAATACTTATTTACTCAAACGTTCAACACAAGTGCTAGAGAAGGAGGCTTAAGAACCTGCCTCGTCTTTCCACCGAGCTTGGATAGATCCCATGGCACGTGTCAGGACCCTGAATAAATTGTAAGCAAAATTACACTAGCAAAAGTACACTTGACATTCTTGATCCTGTTACAAGAAAGAATAAGCATTGCCTTAATATTTTTATACCACTTTTATACATGAGAAACATGGAAAGTAGTTCTCAGATTGCATTTCTGCATGGGAGAGCACAGGATAAAGCTTAATACAGTGGGGAAAGCTAGTAGCAGATTAGCTGGAATTCAAGTTCACCCAGTGGAGCAACATGATGCCTTTTTCCATGTCCTCACTCAGTTTCTGTAAGATGCAAATTTGCTATGACTGTAGTGCTTGTAGCCTAATTATTAAGGTTATGTTAGATGCTGGGCACGGAAGACTGGGTAGTTGGCTTTACTGGTTTTGTCTGGGGTAGAATTAACTTTCTCCGTAGCTGGTACAGGGCTAGGTTTGGTTTTGTGACCTAAACAGTATTGATAACACAAGGATGTTTTAGTCATTGCTGAGCAGGGCTTACACAGTGTCAAGGCCTTTTCTACTCCTCTCCCCACCCCACCAGCAAGTATACTGGGGGTGCACAAAGTGTTGAGAGAGGACACAGCTGGGACAGTTGACCCCAACTGACCGTATGCTGTCTTGCTCAGCAATAAAAGCCAGAGGAAGAAGGAGGAAGGGAGGATAGTCGGAGCGATGGCGTTTGTCTTCCCAAGTAACTGTTCTGGGTGATGGAGCCCGGCTTTTCTAGAGATGGCTGAACATCTGTCACGATTTCCTTGTTTTGTTTTGCTTTGCTTGCACATGCAGCTTTTGCTTTACCCATTAAACTGACTTTCTCTCAACCCACGAGTTTCCTCATTTTTACCCTTCTGATTACCCTCATCCTATGGAGAGGAGAATGAGCAAGCGGCTGCATGAGGCCAAGCTGCCCACTGAGGTTAAGCCACAGCACTGGTTTTAAAGGTTTTACTGGCTGATCTGACAGCGGGTTTAGATCAGGCTCAGAGAAAGGTGATCAAAGGTGGTTTCTTCTGGGGACTGTACCATTTCAGATGAAAGAGTAAATAACTATTGGAAACATTAACAAAAATGGTGCTCGCCTTCCTGAGGATGATGTGGACCGAAACTTTCCCTCTCCCAACCTGCCTTTGTCACCAGGCAGTTCAATGATGCTGAAGAGCAACATTGCCAGGTTCTGTGTCAGCACAATAAAAACCTGTTCTGCTTCATCTTCTGCACTCATTTCACCAGCTTTCACTCTCAGCTACATTTGATCTAATTGTACTGCTTATTTTCCAACTGCTCCTCAAATGACCTCTTGTTAGGACTATTTAATACTAATGTGTCTTCCTGTTTCGTGTAAACTTTTTTTAAAACTAGAATTTTAATGAGCAGAGGAACAGCACAGCTGTATGATAAACCTTTCATTAGAGGATTCCTTTATAGAACCCACTTCCAGTCCTTGATTGCATAATCAACAGCTAATGAAATTGTCTTGGTAACAAGAGCTATGGTGTATTACATCCTCTCCCGAGAATAAGTGAAAAGACAATTGTACCGGCCTGAGAGGACTATTGATTGTTCACAATTTGAATTTGATTGCTCTTATGGGGAACTAAACAAGAGATCATCTTCAGCTCTGCTAAATGGATTTTGTTTCCATTGAAAGTTATTGGTTCACTTTGATACAACGCGTTCAGGGGGTAATAAACACAGGAAGTGTAATCTCATTGCAGATTTCCTGAGTCTGCGAGTTTGAAAGCACTGATCACGACAAAACAAAAGGCTAGTGCTTAGTTCAGGTCATCTGTGATGTGTCTGTGTGTTTAAACTAGGTGGGAGCTTCGAAGGGACACCCCAGCCTGTTGTGTGTTGTTACTTGTCTCGTTGCAGGAGGGAATCCCAAAGGGAAGTTCGCTCTGGGACTGGTTCAGAATGAGTGGAAGGTTTATGTTAAAAGGCCTCTGGATCGAGAGGAGCAAGATATTTATTATCTGAACATCACTGCCACCGATGGCCTCTTCGTAACCCAAGCTGCTGTGGAAGTGACCGTCACTGATGTTAATGATAATAATCCAGTTTGTGAGCAGGTGAGTGAGCAACATCCATGGCACCGACCGTTGTGTTGAAAGCAGTGGTTTCCCTATGGCTGTCCCTACGATTTGCAGTTATTGACAGGCGATGCCCGTTTTTATCCTTAAGATCTTAGTTGAAGAATCTGGAGTGATCTGGGAGACAAGCAGGATAAAGCAATCCCGTAAAGCCAAGACTGAAGGATAATGGTCTAGTAAAGCTAGCAAAGGAGTCTTCTCAACGACAGCCTTAGTTGGCTTTAGCAAAAATGAGGCATTGTGAAGTGGCACTGGGAAACCACTTCTCTCCTGCAGAAAAAATGTGCCTTCCCTCCACAACCAATGTAGAAATGTCTTCAGTCCAGTTTAACTTCAGCCTTCGTGAACCAGGCAGGTGCCAGACGCACAGTGGAAAAGGTAGAAGAGTGGAGCTTGCTGTCATGTTGTCAGGTGTGCATGCCATGTGGCCTGACCACAGCTTTCACAGTGCTGGCTGCCCCCTCTTCTGTGGATATTACTGCAACAGAAAGGTCTGTGTGAAAGAAAAGGAACAGTGAAACCCAGAGCACTTTAGTGGTACTGCTCACAGAATCTTATCTATATGTAGCTATATCTATATATGTATATCCTTATAATTCCCATCACTGCATTGTTGCTGATGGACCACGGTCATTGCAAGCACCACTCTGGGGAATCACAGGCTGTATCTCCCTCAAACATTGCTGGATGAGGCAATAAAACCAGTTGTCTTCATTAGCACACTCGTCAAAGTTTCCATTTCATGGGCGCTGATGAAACAAAGTGAAGATAGAAAATGAGACTGCATTTAACACCTAAGACGAGCCGTATTAAGAATCATAATTTGTCACTGTTTTTTGACACCTCAAAGCTTAGCAGTGATTTTAATTTCTAGGAATGTGTTAAGGAAAGGAAATTTTTTTCCTATATATATAGAAATATATATATTATATATGTATTCCTATATATATAGAATGATGCGCTACAGAGAGTTAAAAAAAAAAAGGTTGTACAAAGACTATAAAATACTGTTACAGCATAACATTTCTGGTTTTGTCTCTAGGTTGCATACACAGCACTGTTTCCTGAAGATATTCCATCTAACAAAGTAATTCTTAAGATCAGTGCTAAAGATGCTGACATTGGGTCCAATGGTGAAATTCGTTATTCTCTCTATGGTGCTGGGAACAATAAATTTTTCTTAGATCCAGAAAATGGTAAGATGGCAACTAAATGTTTCTGAGTAGTCTTCTTAACCCCTTGACATCAGCGTATGCTAGTTTCCTTAACTTGAATTAGGTTACACTTGGTTACCAGCCAGTGGTTCTACTGATGACAGGTGTGGATGGCCGCTTCTGAAGTGGTTAGGAGGTGGTGAGAGGGAGAAAGAGGGACTTGTACATAGAATCATAGAATTATTTAGGTTGGAAAAGACCTTTAAGATCATCAATCCCAACCATTAACCTAGCAGTGCCAGGTCCACCATTAAACCATGTCCCTCAGAACCACGTCTGCACGTCTTTTAAATACCTCCAGGAATGGTGACTCCACCACTTCCCTGGGTACCCTACATTTGGTCTGAAAAAAGAGGTACTGATATCTTCAAAGATCTAGATTTTGTGGTTGTTATGAAGTAAAGCTAAATAAAATCATTTACTCATAAAACTCCCACCTCTCTGTTATTCTTCGGAATTTGGTTTCCATGATGTTAGACTAAGTCTTTCCCTGTGCAGTGCCACTCCTGCCTGAATAGCAGGAGGCAGCACCCGCTATTGCTGTAGCATTACTGATGGAAGAGGAGGTGTTTGGAGATCTGTGCAGTGTGTGGAATGGGGAGTATTGCCCCCTTCAAGAACAAATTTCATACTTAACTGCAAGTAACAGTCTTTACAAAATTAACTAAAAACTTATCTTCCAACTGGTAACGGCTGCTTGCTGATGTGACAGTGTTTGGTAGTTGTTTATCTGTGCAGTGGAAAATGGATCATGGGTAAAGGTTTCACAGTCTGAACAAGCTTTTTGTTGCTGTTAATGTTTATTGTGATACATGTCTCTGTATGAGCTGGTTTCAAACTAGATGCCAGAGGTATATCCAGGAATGCAGAGCTGGTTGGAAATAGCTTTTGGGGAGAAGAGAGGAGGATCTTGATTTAATTTTTTTTTTTGAATGGTAGCATTAGAAAACTTTAGAGTTCATTACAGCTACTGACATCAGATTCAGGATGTGTTTCTCTGTCTAGGAGTCTATAAATCTTGAGAGTAACAGAAAGATAAACTGGGAAAAACACAGTGACATTCCTATGGGTGAAGTTGTGGGCTGTTGAAGGCTGCCATGAGTGGCTTGTCCTCCCTACACTCATATGGGCAGCTGACTTTGTTGGGTAAAGAGGAGTGAGAAGTGACACTGCTGTAAGTTTTTAATCTAGTCATTGAAACAAGCAAGGTTGATTTTTTTTTCCCTTTTTCCTGTTCCTGTGAAATACATGTTCCTGAGATACTCACGCTATCTAGAATTAATGATGTTGCCACAATAGTACTGATAGCTGCTGCTTTTAATCAATCTTTAGGTGAGCTGAAGTCTTTGGCCCCTCTCGACCGAGAGAAAATCCCCGTTTACAACTTGATTGCCCGAGCCACAGATGGTGGTGGCAGGTTTTGCCAGTCAGAAGTCCATCTTATCCTAGAAGATGTTAATGATAATCCACCAGTGTTTTCATCAGATCACTACACTGCCTGCGTCTATGAGAATACAGCCACTAAAGCTTTGTTAACAAGAGTCCAAGCCACTGATCCTGATGTTGGTGAGTAGTGGTGCAAATAATAGATAATGTTCAGGAAAACTCTGTGAGTTCGTGGAATTGCAATACAGATTAATTTTGCTGTCTTTCCTCATTTTTTCTTTCTTTATGCTTCTGCATCCTCTCCATTTTTCTCTTCTGTTTCTTTACATAGAAATGCTTATGGCTGAGCTTGACATAATGGTGTTACAAACAGAAAAGCACTGCAGCAGCCACAGAAGCATGTGGTCTTGTGCTGTCTTGATCAGTGATAGCTGTGTTTAGGGGTAAATGATAGTTCTGGGGGTAAATTCCAACTTTCTTCCTCCTCCAGTGGTCTCACTTCTTTTCCTGAGCCTTGATTTTGAATCCTTGTGCCTCTATTTATGCAAAAAATATAGCTATGTGCCATACAGACCTATACCTGATTAATCACAGCTTTTCTAGAGTTGTATGCTCGTATAACTCCCATTTGTTCCAGCTGGTTACCTTAGCATAAAACTGTTGTTGTACACTGTGAATGTACATTATAAATGTTCTGATAATTTAACTGTGCATTCTTTTAAAGAGTAATAGTTTATTATATGATGACCTTAACCTTGAAATCTGGCACCAATTATAACGCAGTGGTAAAGCCTACCAAATAAAAGACTGGTTTTTTTGGTTAATTCACTTCAGTTGGAATAAATAAATCCCATCATTTATTTTTTCTTCCTGTGGTTTGGGGAGACATTTTGTAAAACCTGTGGCCTGAGTAGCTTCACATTAAAAAACAGACCTTTCATTGAATGAAAAAATGTTTCATGTTAAGTTTTTTTGGGTTTTGTTTGTTGTTTTTTTTTTAAGTATAGTGCATGCTGGAAATCTCAGTTGTTACTAAGTCTCATAATGTACATATACAGGAATCAGTGAAGGAGCAGCAAGCATTCATTAATGTACCTACGAAGAGCTACATTGTGTTCCTTGGTTGAAAAGTCACAATTAAAATTATTGTGCTTCCTGCAGTGAAAAGCTGATTACTGGTAGTAAACTACTGAAAAATATGAAGACCCAGTGTTATTGGTTTCACTGTTGTCTTAATTACTGCTTTTCTCATAGCTGAGATGACATTCAAGAAGAGAGGGGAGACAGAAAAAATTAGAATAGAATGTGGTCAATAAAATTCTTGCTAGCAGCATCTTTACATAACAAGATCGCTAACAATGAAAAAAAACCCAAAACCATGAGTTAATTGCTACATCTTCCTTCTGAAACTAGATAAGTTGAAGAGAGGGATGTATGTGATGAATGAGAAGGGACTATGTACTCCCTTAATGATTAGGCTTGAACATCAAACCAGTATCATATAAAAGTGACTCTGGTCTCTAAAATTGGATTTTATATTAATTATTGTTCTATTAGTCCATACTAAAAATTACTGATTCCCTGTTGCTGTATAATGAATGAGTTCAGGTAGTATGATGTTCCCATCACAGAGAAAAATGTATTATTGACATTCCTGATGGGCTATGATATTCCTATAAGGTTTTGTGGAGCATTATCCTGAAACCATCAGTGGGGCCAGCAATCATACAAATCAATTTTTTAATGTCCAGGAAATGACTTATGATCCGTCTTAGAATTTGTCCATCGTTCTGCTTTAGGCATTGAAGAGTATCAGTATAGAAGCCATTGAGGAAAAAAAAAACACGAGAGAAGTCAATTACTGTGACGTAAAACTGAAAGTATTCTGATCAGACACTGTTGGCAATTAAGGCAATTTCCAGTTAACAGGAAAGCAGTGCTATATCTGCCTTGTTCCTTTGATATCTCTTGAAGTTCCTGAACCCATATTATCCTGGGATGTTTCAGGATTGGAACATAAATTGTTGGGTTTTAATATAGTTGTAATATGGATACATGCTTAGAAACTAGCTGTAACAGCTGGACACACTGAAGGAGACATGATTGCTCTTCACAGTATTCAACAGAAGAAAGTGGCTTTAACTGTTTAACTCTAGTAGCACAGAAGTTCATTTTACATAACTTCTCCATGTAGCTAGGTATCTTAAATTAAATGATCACCTGAAGGAGACAATATCATAGAATCACAGAATGGCCTAAGCTGGAAGGGACCTTAGAGATCCTTTTAATCCAGCCTCCCTGCCGCCAGGGACACCACCTGTCGACTGGATCAGGCAACACATGGGGAATATATGATCTTGAAGGTCCCTTCCAACCCAAACCATCCTATAATATATATATGTTAAGACAGTGACTTTAATATGAAACAATTATTTCTCCCATCCTGCTTCTGTTAGAAATTCCTAGTATTTCCACAAGATAATATTTCCTACTAACTCATCACCATCAGGTTTGGAAATGTGCAAAGTAAGAAATGAAAGAGAAACGCTGCGTTTACATTTTTTTAGAGAAGTTCATAGGGAGCAGTGATTTTCCACCTCCTACTGTCTTCAAATGAAAGTGCCAAATTACTCCACTCTGTTCAAATTAAGGCACAAGAAGAGTTGGAGTGAATGCTGAGGGGTAATAATCTGAACAGACCCATCAGACAACTCCAATATCAGACTGTTTAAAAGGAATTAGGGTCATTCTAGACCAGCAACACCTTGTATTTGTTACAGTTTATGGTCCGTTTCCCAAAGACCTTTTGTGGCCTTCCAGTATCTCAAGGGGGCTACAAGAAAGCTGGTGAGGGGCTTCTTAGGATGTCGGGCAGTGACAGGACTAGAGGGAATGGATTGAAGCTGGAGATGGGTCGGTTCAGATTGGACGTTAGGAAGAAGTTCTTCCCCATGAGGGTGGTGAGACCCTGGCACAGGTTGCCCAGAGAGGGGGTGGAAGCCCCATCCCTGGAAGTTTTTAAGGCCAGGCGGGATGGGGCTCTGGGCAATCTGGTCTAGTGGGGGATGTCCCTGCCCATGGCGGGGGTTTGGAACTAGATGATCTTATAGGTCCCTTCCAACCCTGACAATTCTATGATTCTATGATTTTTGTGGCATGTATAAAGATCAAAGGAGTCAGGAAGGGCCCTTGCTATGGGCTGAAGGTGAGGACCACGAGGTTGTCCGTGGTAGAAGTCAGAGGTGAAGCACTTTGGACAGCCTTGCTGGGAATGTGTCTCCTGATCCTGTGGATTCAGAGGTGTCGTGCTGCAGGGTTCACGTAGTCATGGAATGGTTGAAGTTGGATTGGACCTCTGGAAGGTGATCTTGCCCAACCACCCTGCTCAAGCAGAGCCACCTCCAGCAGGTTGTCTAGGACTCTGTCCAGATGGCTTTCACATATCCCCAAAGATGGAGATATTCCCTGAGTGCTGTGCGGTGTCAGCTCCCCAGGGGCCCTCTGGGAATAACCAGAGACCTGGACTCTGGATACAGACAAAAGCATAACGTCCTCACCGTGACCTGGCAGAGCAGCGCAGACAGGCAGCAAACCCACATTGATGGCCTCTCTGACTGCCAGTTCTTCCCAGGCTGAACATAATTCAGAGAAGGGTTAATGGCAAAAGAGATTTTGCAGAACGTGTAGTTTGGGGAAATATTCTCCCATGTCTAATAGCAGATTTAATAGCATTGAGTAACACAACCTAGGAAAATAATCAGCAACGTGCTACTTTTTTCAAAGCATTTTCTCGCTTTTGCGTGTAGGATGCCCAGAGTTACAGATGTGTCCCGGCTTCTGCAGGGCTCGTAGCCTCACAGCAGAATGCAGAATGGTCTGAGGTTTATTTGTCAGTTCAAGGTACAAACTGTCCAGCTAGTTTGGGGGTGTAGAGATTTGAACAATGGTTTTCTATACTTTGTTCTCTGTATTTGAAGCTTTGGTACTTAGGTGGATGTGAGGGAAATAATAGATGTTGAAAGCCTAATTTGGGAAGTCAGGATAAGACTTGAGGCTCTCCCTTAGATAAGTTTTTACAGCCACATAATGCAGGTCAATTGTGATTGAATTTGGCTGCGGTTTTAAAAGAGTTGCATAGAGTTTAATATTATTTGGACCAAGATTTATGAGAAGGATTCTGTAGTCATTTGATTAGTGCATTTGTGTTTAATGTGGAGAGTTTAAATCAGTCAAGTCTCTAATCAGTCTGCTGCTTGGTGTGGGGAACTAATTATTCACCTCTGCACACAAAGTGGAAGAGCAGCAGCAGAAGGGACTCAGCCCTTCTGGGGAAGCCGTTTGACCTTCTCACCAGGAGACATCTGCTCCCTAACCCTGACCTTCTCCACCAAGAAGTACAAGGGAGCAACCTGTGGCTCATCATCTGCCCAGTGAGCAGCTGGGGAACCTGGCAAACTGAGGGAAGGAGTGACATTTTCTATCAGCTTCTCATGGAAAGTTTATTCTTGGAATTCAGACAAATCTGTGACTAAACTGGTGTTTTCCTTGCAAGGTTTGACCTCAGTGATTTTGATGTTTCAATACAGACTTGGTTTGCCAAAAAAGTATCACCACCAAACCCAAACCCTTACCACGTGCACTATTAAGGCAGGTGCATAGGAAGTAAGAAATGTCTCTTATAGGGAAGAGTGGTAGTATAACTTCTCCTTTAGGTTTCAGTCAGTTTAGACTAGAGTGTGCCTACCTCCAGAAGGGTGGTGAAGCAAGCATATTCTATCTTCTTTTTCTTCTTGTCTTCTCCTTGTGCCAATGAGAAGAATGAAGAAACCGTTAAAACAATAAAAAGTTAAATATCTATCAGAAATAATAACTGAGAAACAGATTGTTCACCGGGGTTTAGCACTTGTTTGTAACAAGAGGCACCAAAGTGCTGATGAGCACAGCACAGAATAAAACCACTCCATTAGGCTGTTCAGTGGGTCACCGCTTTCGAGAACACATGCATGAAGTAATGAGTACAGCTTCAACCTTCTCAACAGAGGGCTTTGCTCTTGAAGGGATTAGGGCAGCTGAACCTGTTGCACACACAGATGAGCTTGGGGAAGGGTAAAGTGCTGGCAGGTGAGATTGCAGAAGTGTCGGAGAGGAGTGCAGGACAGTCACAACTTGATTAAAGAGGAATTGTGTGAATTGCATCTATTGGCAAGTATCAAAATAATAGAAATGCTGGAGCAGATGCTGATTTTTGGCATTTGCTGGCAAAGCCAGTTTGCAGCAAACCTCTACTTGGCATGTTTGTTTATGTTGGGCAGGTCCCTTAAAATGCCCTTGAGGCATCCAGGCTTTGAAAAAGAAGAAAACAAGGATTGAAATAAGAAAAATAACAGAGATAATAGGACAGAAGATGTACTAAAGCCCAACAGCTAATAGGTGAATAACTTTGGCAATGAGACCAGCACTAGCTATGTTATTTTTCTGGATATTGTCTGAGGTTTTTTGTAAAGTAAATATTAAAGATACTTTCCAGAGGATGGCTTATTCTCTTTAAAACATACACGGAATTTCATGTGTCTTTACTGACATCTTTGCCTCACAGACTTTTAAAATAGTCAGGGGGTTAGTGCACCAAGGCAGGATATGGAAGACTTGAATTGCTAATTCCTTTTTCTGCAGCTATTCAAAACAGCATTGCGTAAGTAGGGGGTTATAGTTGAACCAGAGGGTCTTTTCCACTGTCAGTGAAGGTGTTTTGAAAAAGGATTCGGGAATCACCTAGAGAGACTGAAAACAAAAAAACAAAACAAAACAAAACAAAAAAAAGACTGAAGTGAGCATTACTTTGTAGGCTGGTGGGCAATTTGGTCCTGGGCTCTGTTCCCTGGGGCTTATGAATGAAAAGTAATAGTCTGTCGCAATGTAGCCCTGCACTCCTCCTGCCTGGAAAGATGTCCTTACTGTTAGACTTCTGTTCCATAAGGAGAACGGGAAGCCCCCAGTGTTCTGGCCAGTCTTGAAGACACCTACAGGTTCAAGTTCACCCGCAAGTTGGACAGGAGAAAATAAAGGAATTTTCTAAGAATGCAGAGATACAGCGCGTTGGGCTCCTGAAAAATTGCCAAATAAAAAATAATAGTCGGACTCTGTGGAGTTTAGATTTATGTGGTGTTAAGAGGTAAACAAACAAGGTGTTTGGGGATTATCATAGAAAGCTTCAGATTCTGCCTAAACAAGCCCTATTTCATAGTGCTTATTTTGCTTCCCGTGCCTGGATACTCATGAGACCTAATCCTCTACGTAGTCCGTCTATATGACCTTGTTGTTGAATCTTTCAAAGGGCCAGATTTTTAAACCTGCAGGTAGGTAGTCAGGGGAACTGTCGTCTGACTTGCATTAAAAAAAGTATATATGTATCAAGATGGCTAAGAGCTAGTCAATGTTCAGCAAGCAGAAGTCATCAAACTCATCTCATTTCTTATTGCACCATGCCAAGAGGACACATACAAATATTATGGATGCTATGGCTTAGGATTACTGAGGTTTGTTGATCTTGTACCACATGGTATTTTTCTAAGCAAGCTAGGGAAACATGGTCTACACAAAACTGTTATCAGGTGAATTTGAAATGACTGTTACACTGGAGGTATAAGTTGAGAAAGGTGCTACATGCAGCATTGCTCTTATTTCCGTCCCTGGACAGGTAAGCAGGCATAAGGTCTCTGTTGCTGGATGTCAGCAGACGGGGCTGCAAGTAGCCTGGATAGTGTCGAAGCTGTAGTTGTGGGATTTAACAGTGGCGTGGAAAAACACAATACAAATCATCAAGATAAATGTGAAATCCTGCGGTTAGATAAGAATAACTTAAGTGCACCAGTATTGTCTGGGTACTGACCGACTGGGCAGCAGAAATGCAGAAGAGCAGCTGCACCGGGGAGAATCACAGGCTGAATGTGTGTTTGCACTTTCATACTGGTGTGAAAAGGCAAATACTGTAAGGAGATGGGTAAACAAGAGTAATGCTGGAAAACAGAAGTAGTTCTTTCTTTTCACTTGGTGTTGTCAAATCCTGACTTGAAAGGCTGTGTCAAGTTTTGGGTACAGCACTTCCAGGAAGATGTGGGCTTCTGGGAGACTGACAGGAAAAATCATGGATCTGGAAAACATGTGCTACCAGGAAATATTAAAACTGTTGAGGGAGGTGCAAAGGAAAAGGAGAACTGAGATGAGAAAAGTATGATAGTCTCCATATATCAGAGAAGTAGCTCTAAGGAAGGAAGTCAACCTTTGTCCTTTTTTTTCCCCTTGTCTTTTATTTTTTTATTCAATCTCGGAAAGAAGTCAGAGCAAGATTTTTAGCTGCAAGAAAAGTGAGGCACTGGGGTGTATGTTACCTAAGGAGGTTATGCAGGTTCATGATCAAAGGATAGGCCTGTGTTTGGGAATAAATTGCATCCATCCTTTCTTTGTGCAGAGACATATTAGATGACCTCACAAGATTCCTGTTATCTTTAAACTCTGTTATTTCTATTAATTTCTTTAAATTTTGAGATTTTCAAGTTGTTAACAATGTGGAAGCAAAGAACTAGACAAGGAGAATTGTACCTCTCAGATTATGTTGGCTAAATAAGTCCTGTATTAAAACTAGATCATTGTAACACATGTAAATGTGTGTGTGTCTGTGTATATATATATGCATACATACATGCTTATTTTTTAGTATGTCGCTCTCTACATGTGCATTTCATTGCTTCAGATTACGTTGCCCAATGTTGTCAGTTGTGATGTGTAATCCTAAATCAGGTGTATCTGAAGTGGCCTCCCCCACATCAGAACAATAATCAAGCTTATGCTTGATCAGTACAAGGAAATTAATCATGCAGAAGCACTGATGGAAACAAGTCTTTGTGTCAAGTGATGTGAGCCAGTACTCTGGGCTATGTAAATCGCTCTGCTAGAAAAGAGAAGGAGGCTGAGCCAACCATCCAGATCTCATCTTCCCACCCAAAAGACAACACCTGGCCCAGGTGAAACAGAAAGCAGAGGTTTAGATACCCGTGGAAGGTATCATACCACTAAAAGCTTACACCTGCTGTTTCTGTGCAGTCTGTCCCTTCAGGAAGGGGTTTGTTATCTTCACCACTGTCCTCCGTGGCCCTGCTTTCGTCCCATGGTACCATGGCTCTGCTGGAGCACTGGTGAGAGCAAAGGCCTTTGGGCTTAAGATTATAATTTCCTTACAGAAAAGGGACAAAGCAGTGAAAGCCTGTCTCGGTGGCAGTGTTACATATTGAACTTGGCCAGCTTTTCTGTTTAAGTTGTAAAAATCACTTGAAATATCTTTCCCCGTGGAGCTATATATTCTTCTACAGTTCAGCAAGGTACTTCTGTCAAGATTTTTCTCTTTCATCTCAAAATGATGGAGTAGAATATTATAAAACCTGGTTTAGTATTGGTCTTTTGTCTCGTTTGCTGTTAATGAAGTTGTGAACTTTTAACTTCCAGTAATTGGTGCTGCGGTTAATGTCTGGTTAATCAGGAAAGGCCATAGGTACACACTGGTGTTAATAGTCACATCATGAAACACGGGGGCAAGAGGACGCACAATAGTCAGACACCATGCTTGCAAATCACTACTAATTGATACATAACTTTTTTTACAGCTCTCTTTCTGGACAGCTTCTAGTTTACTTACTGTTTATTTTTACTGCTTGCCACTATTTTTATTTCCATAGGTGTTCAAAATGAAAATGAGCAGATGACAAAGTTAAGCATCATTTTCCAGAGATAAACAAGAACAAGTGGGCTAGTTATACATGGGGAAACACATTAAATAATGAGTTCAGGATGACAAATGAAAACAGAAACACATGGTCTTTATTATATGTAAATTTTAGCTTCATTGTGATGCAATTAGCAGGTAATGCTCACTACAGAAAGTCACTGTCCTACAGGGATTGTGCCTGCTGTGTTAATGCTCAGCCTCTTAATTGGTGTTGATTTGGATCAAGCCATGTTATAACCTCACCATTTTCAGTTGAGCTGCATTTCGAATCCTGTGTTCGGTTTTGGTCCCCTCACAAGACGGACACTGAGGTGCTGGAGCATGTCCAAAGGGCGACAAAGCTGAGGAGGGGTCTCGAGAACAAGTCTTCTGAGGAGCAGCCAAAGGAACTGGAGTTGTTCAGCCTGGAGAAAAAGAGGCTGAGGGAAGACCTTATTAGTCTCTACAACTACCTGAAAGGAGGTTGTAGTAAGGTGGGGGTCAGTCTCTTCTCCTATTTAACAAGAGATAGGACAAGAGGAAATGGGCTCAAGTTGCACCAGGAGAGATTTAGATTGGATGTGAGGCAAAGTTGCTTCACCAAAAGGGTTGTCAGGAACTGGAACAGGCTGCCCAGGGCAGTAGTTGAATCACCGTCCCTAGAAGTATTTAAAAGATGTGTGGCTGTAATGTTTAGGGATGTGATTTCGTGGTGGACCTGGCATCTCTAGGTTAATGGTTGGACTCCATCATCCTAGAGGTCTTTTCTAACCTAAATGATTTTATGATTCTATGAGTTAGATGAGGAGGAATTTAATACTTCTAAATTATAAAGAGAAGATATTTTATTTCCCTGATGCTGTCTAAAGTAATAATGACAGGGAAGATGTTATTATGTGACATTCAGCGTGTGTCTCTTTGTTTTAGTACAGAAGAAAACGAGAAAAAAAAAAACAATGTGAAGGATGGCATTTGAGGTACAAGACGGCTGTATGTTGTACAAGCTCTTTACACCAGAGATTTGGCAAAGGGCAATATTCTATCATATGCTAATACAAGTCTAAATAGAAAATGTACTTGCTTATTCCTTTATTTTAAAAAACGTACTGCAATCCTATTATAGTAATAGTAATACCAGCAAAGCTTTCCGTGTTCAAGTAGCTTGTGTTTGTGATTGGCACCTTAAAAAATCTGAGAAGTTTAAATATGTGAATAGACACAACACATTTGCAAACATTAATCCCCCAACAGCTGTGGGCAGGCAGTGTGGGAGGGTTGCTCTCTTTACCAGTGCAGAAACCACAGTGTTGGAGCAGTTGTTCCCCTTCCACAGAAAACATTTCCCTTATAGTCACAGCAGAATCTACCATCACCTCCATGGCAGGGGTGCCACTGACACACACTGGCGGACACTTCTCTCTCAGCAGATGGTAGCCCCTGGACTAAAGCATTTTGGATTTATGTAGAAATAACTTCCTACTTCACATTTGCCTCATTCCTCTTCATATTTCCAGCCTCAGGTCAGGAGGCTGAGTGGAAACAGTACTATAACACAACACTTTCTTCAAAGTGCTCTTCCTGCCACAGCTTTTCCTTGAATTCATTTTTCTCCCAAGAAGAAAGTGTTAAATTCCAGCCCCACAGAATACTGTGACAGAAGGTCAGCAGGCAGCTGAGATCTGCCTCTGTATTTCTCATTCTATTCTACCTCTGCATTCAGGCTGAAAGCCACCAAGGATTGGTATCTGTGAGTGTCCCAGCTCAGGTTTTTTGCCTTGTTCTTGCCTTTCCTTTCATAAAATGGGACTTTCATCCATAAGAGCTTTTCCTCCAGGTCCCATGGCAAAAGCGAAACTGTTTTTGTCATCAGACCCAACTGGTACAAAGGTAACTCATATCCCTGGCACTTTTATATTCTTCCCTTGTTTTCCAGGAAGGACAAAGAAAAGCACTTGCCTTCAAGAAGTAACATTTTCCCATTTCTGCCTAAAAATCCCTTATGTTGGAGTTAGCAGCTAGAACACCATAATCTGTACCTGAACTGTCTCCACTGTAAGATCACTAGCAATCACTTATCAAAAAACAATATCCATATTATGTTAATTAATGGATATCACCTTTAGGGATAGAATACAAGGAGAGTGGTCATATTCTATATCAATCCAATTACAGTCACTGAGTATCATCTGCTGCGTGTGAACTCATCCTGCATGGTGTCACGTGCACCAAATTCTATCTCTCCCCATTTACCCTTGCAAGATGTTTTAGCTGAAATTTTGGGGTATTTCAAGACACATGGTGGGTAGGCCATCTCTTTTCTAGCTGCTTATGCTTATAAAGACTGTGGTTATCTGAATCTTCTGTCTTGCACCCAGGTGCAGCAGTGAGTATCAAATAGTGAGTTTGTGCCAGAAAAAAACTCAAACCAAATTAAGGCTCTCCTGCAGTCACAGACACGTACGCATGGAAGCTGTGTGGTAAGGTCTCTGTTTCAGAAAAGTATTTAATTCTATGTATAAACTGGCAGACATCAAAGTTCTGCTGTGAATCAAAAAAAAACAAAGAAAAAAATTACACCTAGTTCATTGCAATATTGCCATTTAAAATATTCCTTGTTTTAAACATATTTGAGCATTTGAAATGTACTCTGGTGTCTCAAGCACTGCATAAAAACTTTATTCCCTAAAGAGGCCAAATAGTAATTCCTAGCACTCTCCGAGTAGGGTCTGGGACTTTGTGGTTGCTCTGGCTTTTATGTGCTTGCGATTGAAGAGAGAGTCTCCCAGCTCCCCCTTGTGTGGATGCTCTACTCCTGCTACATCAAGCAGAAAACAACTGTGATTTTTGCTGCTTTTGATCAGTCATTTCTACAATGCTTTGCTGCTGGGAAGCAGAATAATACTGTCACAAATGTTAAATTAACAAAATACGCCTAGAAGGGATTGGTAGCTCTCGCTTGTCTGATTAATATCAGGTTTGTAAGGTCCATTCTGCAACAAAAAGGGCAGAAAATGCTCAAGTTTATGTTAAAAACAGAGACTCTCCATTTTAGTGCATCTTTGTTTTTTAGTTATAACCCCTTAGTGAAGCACTCAGGATCAAATCACAGGATCAACCAGCAACGAGGGAGTTGAATTAGTTTGTGTCTCTGTTCACTTTTAATTGGATTTGAAATGTCTACCCCACTGTAGTGCTGCAAGCAACCCAGTCAGTACCTTCCCCTCAGGCCTTATTACTGACAACAACCTCAGCCCAGATCTACATATTCAGCAGCCGGCTGGGTAGCTGTTCTGTACTGGGAGATGCAGGCAGGCTTTGAAAAGCACAAGATATCTTTCCTTCAAATTCAATTTTTGCTCTCAAACTGGGGGACTGGGGGACTTCCTTTTTCTGCAATGTCCATATTCTGGCAGGAGTTGTTTGATGCAGTTTTTGTCTAACAGGTATTGTCTTATGATAATATTTTACTGCTCAACAGTGGAATCAAGGCAGCACCGGTAGCAAGTACATTCTGTGCCACCTGATGTATTTTTATGGGTTTATTTTTCCCTTATGTACATTTCTATTCCTTCAAGATGTGCTCTGAGACATTTCCAATTTCAGCATGCTGCCTGTCTCATCTAATTCAATTGTAAGCTTTTCTGGGCAAGGACCATATCTGGATTCTGCTTTCAAGTTTCATTACACAGCAGTTCTGCAGCGCTCTTTTAAAAAAGTATCATGATGAGGGAAGGAACTTAACTCATCCACGGGCATTTGACATGTGAGAAGAGCACATTCTGATCTCCCAAACTTTCAGCAATACCGTACCCACAGGCACACCGACCCCCCTGTGCCTCACCCCCACTGGAAATGTGGGGGTGTGACAGCAGGTTTTGCTTAGGGTTTCTATTAGATGGGAAGAGGTTGTTGTTTTCTTTATTTCACTTTATCATTTTACTTTTGCTTATCTTTCAGGTGTGAACAGAAAGGTTACCTATTCCCTGGCAGACTCTGCAAATGGCTACTTCTCAGTTGACCGATCATCAGGAATCATTATTCTGGAGCATCCGCTCGACAGGGAGCTTCAGTCTTCTTATAACATCAGTGTAAAGGCCTCAGATCAGAGCATTGTGCTGACCTTGTCCTCATTTGCCACTGTTACCATTACAGTGCTAGACATTAATGACAACCCCCCTGTGTTTGAAAGAAGAGATTATCTTGTTACAGTACCCGAAGACACCTCTCCTGGCACTGAGGTGCTTTCTGTTTTTGCTACCAGCCAAGACATTGGTACTAATGCTGAGATTGCCTATCTCATCAGATCAGGGAATGAGAAAGGGAAGTTCAGGATTAACTCAAAAACAGGTTTGTAAAGTGGTTCTTACTTGTAATGCAAAATGTTAGCATCAGAAAAATGTCAGTGCTTTGTGGAAGGCTCCTGGACTAAACAATTTCCAAGAACAGAGACTCAGAGCTTGTTAATGTGGACTTAGCTGCACAGTTAAAAAAAACAATTTTTGTTTGGAGAATGATATAAATTACAGTCACACTCAGCTGCCCCAGCTCAAATGGAGAATACTTTTCTCTGGTAATATGTCTGTTGACGTCAACAGAGATGTGACAACCCATTAGCCAAACTGTGCAACCCTTGCAGTTATGAACACTTGCAATGTTTACCTGCTCACCAGCTGAGTGCAGCCTCAATGGTCTTCACCTTAGCAAGCGTCAGATAGCACTATCAGGGCCAAATAACTGGCAGTCCTAACATGTGATTGCTGTCTGTACCACTGTGTGCAGCTTGGTTGACTTAGATTGCCAACGATTTGTGTTGTCAGAGCAAAACAATCCTGATTTTGAAAGCTGAAGATAACATTTGAGTGCAGCAGTAATAACCAGTATGCTGCAAAATCTCAAAATGATGAATTGTGTCATTTATATTACTGCACGCAAAAATCTCTCTCCACTCTGCGAAGGCCACTATGTTACGTGTAAGGGGCTTAACATAATTGTCTGTTGTCTGTTATCTTCGTAATGTTGATTAGTGCTAACAAAAATTTAAACATAAATACGCCTAGACAGCAATACTTAACTTCACATTTGACAATGAAGCCAAGAAGATAAATCAATAAAACCCTATAATGAAGCTTAATCACACAAGAAAAAAAAACACAAACTATTTATTATTCATTAATGTGTGACAGCTCCATTATTACCGATTTAGAGGCAGGAGCTCAGTTTCCAGACAGACGGGTGCTGATGTAGCATGCCTGATCGGGGCTTGAAAAATAATGCCCTTCACACCGGTTATTAGTGGGAACTCTTTGCTAGCCACTTGGAAGCTTCTCTTCAGGGCTTCTGCTTCCAGCAAGTCATGCTGAAAGGTCGAATTCATTTGGAGAGAGCCCAGACGAGATTAAGAAGAATGATCTGAGGTCTGTAAAATGTGGCTTACCAGGAAAGACTGAAGGAATTGAAGCTATTTAAGCTGGAGAAGGGAAGACATGCTGTTACTATTCAATCCTGTAAACAGTACCTATGAAGAGGAGAGGAATAAACTGTTCTCCGTGGCTACTCATGAGAAAAGAAGTGAATGGGCTTAAATTGCATTTGGATTATTTCAGCTAAATGATAGAAAGAAATTCCTAACTGTAATGATCACTAAGTACTGAAATACATTTCCTAAGAAGGCTAGGAAACTGATAATGTTGGAGGTTTATAAGAACATTGGAGATGAGTATTTTCAAGAATGATTAGATTTAGGTGACCTGTGTTGGGCAGGAGTTGGACTAAATGGCCTTTAAGTTCCATACATTCCTACTCCTGATGGCTCTATGTTGAAAAGCATTTGTCTTGCCAAGGTTTAGGACTTGTTTTAAGTCTTGCCTGCCATGCCCAGTATTAACTCCTTCACTAATAATCTGCACACAATCTACTCCACCTGTAGTGTTAATGTTATGAGTACATGGGAGACAAGTGGAGGGCTTGCATAAAAATCATTTCTGTTCTAGAGCAGGTCTGGATGCACAGAGTGAGTCAAGTTACAGAGAATCTTAGTTTTGATTATGTGGTGAGGCAACCCAGAATTTAAAAACGTAGTTGAGTGGGAAAGCTGCTGTTTAATCACAAGAATTACAGACAACTGATTTCTCAAAGGTATTCATACACTATTAATTTGTATGTAATCCACGAGAAGTTAATTGCATGGAAGTGAGTTTCCGTTGACTTGTCAAGGCAGATTTCCAGAGTCGGCGTCCAGTTCTCCCACAGGCGCTGTCCCTGAGCCCAGGCAAATGGGTGGATATGGCCCCCACTTCTCCATCTATGATACTCATATAATAATAAAACCTATTTTCATGAGAAACTATTCATTGCTTCATGCCTTGTGAAGGCCTTTTCTGCAGAGGCAACCCAAGTGCAATTGTCATCACTTTAATCAAATGGCAGCAGTAGAAACCTAACTAAATATTTTTTACTGCATTGGGCAGTGTTATAATTAGAGCAATATATTTTGTGTGTGTGCCATGGTGATAAGTAGCATGTGGTACTGTTTACTACAGTCAAATGTCTTAGTTCATAGCGTTATTTGTTTTTTGATGGCTGGTGACATTCCCTCCCTTGCTTCAAAGGAGTGATTTCCATTTTTGAAGCTTTGGATTATGAATCGTGTAAGGATTTCTACTTAGTAGTGGAAGCAAAAGATGGAGGCACTCCAGCCCTGAGCGCCGTTACGACTGTGAATGTAAACGTGACAGACGTTAATGACAACGCACCAAAATTCAGCCAAATGGTCTACAGCGCTGTCATCAGCGAGGATGCTGCTGTTGGTGATTCGGTGATAATGGTGAGTGAGGCTGCGGACGACGTTTAGGTGGGATGAAGCCCTTTGCCACATGGCATATTAAGATTAAAATACTGCGTATGTTTTAAGGCTAGAATTTTGAAAAGGTTCAACGGCAGCCTCCTATCAAAACCTGATCAGTTTGATATTTGGCTTGATGCTGTTGAGATGTGAAGTTCAAAAACATAAAGTCTTGCTTTTTGGGGTGTTGGGCAATTAATGGATCATACAGATGGCTTAATATTTGTTTGGCTAATTGTCACTCTTCTCTTAAAAAAGTTGATAGCAGAAGATCTGGACAGTCCTTCCAATGGCCAGATTCATTTTTCCATAGTGAATGGAGACCAAGACAATGAGTTTTCAGTTGATCCTGTTTTGGGACTCGTGAAGGTGAAAAAGAAATTGGATAGAGAAAGGGTAAGATGTGTGGGACTTCTTAACTTACAATGACTTACAGATGTGTATTGATCTCAACTCCACTGCTAGCTTGCTTTGAAGAACCTTCTATACTTTGCAGCCATCAGCCTAAGATGCTCCAACAGATCTTTCTAATGTTGTTGCACTTCTTCCCACTCCAACCCTATTCCCAATGCTCTTCTAGTGTTCCCATCCTGCACCAACGCAGCAGCTGAGGCCAGAACGGGACAAAAAGCAACCCTGGATTTCTTCTGCAGTGCCACCGGCAGCTGTTGCTGCGTTAATGAGCTGCCTCCTCGCTCCTGTGCGTGCAAGCACACGTGTGCAGTGATGTGTGCCTTGGAGTGATTGCAACATACTCCAGATTGTGGCACCAAGCACCGAGCTGAGACCTCAGCCATTAATTAGCACTCTGCAAAACATGTCACTGGGGAGGTGATGTTATGAAGTGGCCAGGCTGCACCAAAAGTGAAAGAGTGCTTCATTAAACAGATTCTGCTTCTTTGTTTGCTCACTAGATTACTCATTCAGGGTGATTTATCACCATTTCGCCATGGCTAGCAATTAGCAGCTTTGGGAAAAAAACCAAACAAATGCAGTTGCCTGTGCTACTAGCAGGACAGGAGAGTGCTACATGGCTTCGAAGGTCTTGCACCACATGAAGAAATTCATGCCTCCAAGGAATGCATCCGTGAAAATGGGGAAGCTGATTGCTATCCTCAGATATTGGGCTGAGCTGGAAAAGCTGTCTACTGTAGGCAGGGCTGCTGCGTAAAGCAGTGGCAAATATCCTGTCTGTATTATCACAAAGGCAGGATTAAATTTTCAGTGTTTAGTGGCAGCGTGATTTTACCACAGACTGATGAGAACAGGAGAATAATGATGTCTGTGCATGTTACACATTTGCTGTAATGTATTTCTCTTAAATGGTACATGCTTAATTTCTTAATATGATTTTATTTAGTTTCTGAAGTGCACTCATGTACAACTACTCTCAGACACACACGTTCACCCTCATCGACACGTGCATGTTTACTGTCAGCTCTGTTAGATCTGCATTTTCCAAAATTTCCCTCAGTTAAAATAAGCTGTGATATTGTCTTTTTGTTTGCTTCCTTTGCTTCCTAGACACAGGTGTTTCTGACCCCTTCAGGGAAAATCATACATGATGCCCCATGTGCTGTAGAACCCCACAGGCAATGCTGACTCCCAGGTTTCAGTGGTTTAAGGAAACTCATTTCCTGAGCTGTAATCACACAGAAGCCATGACTTTTGCCATCTACCTTTCTGCGATACACTGAAATGAAAGCAAACACACAATATTTGGGAAAGATCCCACAAAAATCTTAGTCTTGTCTTTAGCTAGCAGTAGAAATTACAACTTGAAAGGGAATAAAAAGATTAATTCTTTGACTCTGTTCCTTGACTTTCCATAGTTGAGTATTCTTCCTCCCTCCTGTGTCACTATGCCCCTACCAAATCACAATCTTTCTCCTCCCTACAATCCCCACCAAAAAAACCTGTTTCCTTTTTCTTTAGTTAGGTCCCACATGCCAGAAGAGACCCCTTCGTACACTATTCCTCCTCCCTCCTACCCAAAAGTCTTTTATTTCTCAAATGGCTTTGGACTTCCTCTCACCCTGAAAAAGTCCCTTTAACATTCCATCGTTCCCCCCTGCAGAGGTGTGTTTTCCCCTCTCCAGCCCAACACTGGGAGCTCAGAGCAGGGTGTTTTATCTGGCCAACATTTTGCCCTTTGCTTGCTCCCCCATAGAAGGATTCCTGGGCAGCCGTGATAGCAGCTCTCCCCGGGGAGCAGCTGTAAGACGCGAGGAGGCCGACATAAGGATGCAGTTCATGAAATCAAACTGTCATCCATAAGCTGTGTATAAGACAGAACGTTTGCAAATTGTCACATATGCTCACACCTCACGCGCGGGCACATATGCGCGTAGAGGGCCCTTGGGTGAGGCACCGAACTGCCCACACCGCGCTGAGTAGTTCGGGTCTGTTGGAAACAAGCAGGCTCAAAAAACCTTTATCTTCCACTGAACGGTGGATAATAATATCAGTTGCTACAGAGACTGTCATCCCTAGTGGTCCCAAATGTTTTCCAGTGTGTTTAAGCCAACTGCCTGTGAACTTCTTGTTGGTTCTCCATCACCGTGTTAGAAACACCGTGTGTCGAACAGAAACTGGCTCTAATAAGCAATTTATGTAATGTTCTGGAAACCAATCATAAGATAAATAGAATCAGGTCACATATCCCAGCTGACACCTGGGAGAGATGAAAATGTTAGCTACAGTAGTAATGGCTGAGTTTGGATATTATCCATCATTTGTTTTTTGTCTGCACCTTTGTCTCAGGAATGCATCATCTGATACAGTTATTTTAATATGGTGAAGCTGTTACATTTATTGATAGCCTTATAAAACAGAAGTTAGGACACAGGGTGGCAATAAACAGGATAATGTTACACTAAGGGCAGGGAAGGTAATGAGGCCAAACAGCTTTCCTTAGAATATGGTAGGTGATGCTCTGGATGTGAAAAACAGGAGTTAAAATTTAGGACTGCTTTCATGATGATTTAATGCTTTCACCTTTTTGCAGATATCTGGTTATTCATTAGTTGTCCAGGCAAGAGACAGCGGCATCCCTCCTTTATCTTCATCTGTGACGGTCAACGTGGACGTTTCTGACGTGAACGATAATAGCCCTGTATTTACTCCAGCTAACTATACAGCTGTAATTCAAGTAAGTTTATCCTGCACATCAAAAACTTATTTGACTTTTAAAATACAAATACATTTGGTTTCAGTTAAGTAGCTTTTGATGATTTATCTTCAAAAAGACATATCAAGTAATCTTATTTAAAGGAAAGTATAAACACCTCTGTCTTAAGTCTTCGGTATGTTCCTGTTTGCTGAGGCTCCTTAACCCCAGCATCTGTCACACATTTTACCATTCAGCCCTGTTGCACCAGGTGCCCTGGCCTCAAAAAGTCTGACCTGGGATGAATTTTCACTTCTTTGCACTTCGCTTAGGGCGTAAGTCTTAATGGTCAGTCAGTCCTGGTCACACACAGTGTCCGGCAGAGCTCATCAGTCCCTCTTCAGGTTGTGGTGGGTACCTTCATCTCTTCTGCCAGTCTGTGGGGTGTAAGGGGTGTCATATAAACTCTGCTTGTGAAGTGTGATCTTGGGCAAAAAGCATTCAGTTGAATATTCTCTATAGCAAATCGTGGTATTTTGTGATTGTGATATGTATCATTTTAATCCTTTTCTTTATACGCTGTGTATATGTGTAAAGGAAAATAAACCAGTGGGCACAAGCATTTTGCAGCTGGTAGTGACAGACAAAGACTCTTTTCACAATGGCCCCCCTTTCACCTTCACCATCCTCACTGGCAATGAAGAGGAGGAGTTTACGCTGGACCCTCACGGCGTCTTGAGATCTGCAGTTATCTTCAAGCACATGGTCGCAACCGAATACGTGCTCTGCGTGCAGGTACGGCTTGATTTTTGCATCTGCAGAGAAACAGAAACCCTCATAGTCGTAGGTCATCTGCACATTGCCTGTATGGACTGGTTTTAATTGACTGTATTCTCTGAGTAAATACTGTGCATTCCAGTTTACAAGTGCACAATATAGTGTATTTCCTTTGATGTCCTTACACTTAATTTTGAATAAATATAAATAGGTAGCCAGCCACCTTTCCAATTTCCTCCGCATGAAATGGATTTTCTGAGCAGCGGCTGCTATGATTTAAGATTTTCATCTTTTTTTTTTCTTTTTTTTTCTGTAGCTAAGCGAGGAAAATAAGCAAGAATGCATTATATACATATAAATACACCACAGTACGAGTGACAGCAAAATATTGTTCTAGGAAGGAAAATCACTTCTGCTTTTAAGTCATAAATTTAATCATAAATTTTTGGAAGCCTACCAAGAATTTATGAAATCACATTTCCAAGGTCAGCTTAGCTTTTAAAGAATGTGAAAATAAGACATGCAGTAGAAGTCCAGCTCAAACCTATCTTTAGAGTCATTGTTGAGGAACCTTGTAACTCGGGTAATTTTGATTACAAAAAACTGTAAATCCAAAAGTAAATTGACCACATTTCTCAGGCCTGCCAGGGAAAATGTATCAGGGCTCAGTAAATATGCAAGTCTAGGAAATGAACTACACCTCTTCATTGAAACGGGATGTGATCCTATAAGCTAAGTCTGAAATGGAGGCTTCATCCACTTGCTTTGTTGGGGTTGATTTCTCTGAATACTTCCTGTCTGCTCCTTCACAAACACACTTAATTCTTCGCGTAGCACTAAATAGCATCAGCTCTAATTTCATTAACAGTTCAAATCAATGTAAAGTTTTACAAGTTTACCATTTAAAGTTCCTGAAACCTTTTTTTTTTGAGCGTTATAGGAAAAAAAAAACAACTCACCCTTCATTCCTACCATGCCTTCATCTTAAAATACCCTGCTTTCAGGGCAGTTTGCTAGCCAGAGTTCCAGTCTAGCCAAAATTAGATGTGGGAATTAAATTTAAGCATCATCCTCTAGCTGTAGAGATCCAAGTATGTCATATATATGAAATATTAAACAGACCTCAATGTCTGAGAAGCACTAACATGTTCAGAAAAACATGCTGTTGGACTGTAGAGGCCTAATTCCTCTCAGTATTATTTTCTTTAGGGATTTCTGCAGTGAAAATGTATTTTATAGTTTCTTGTTGTATATAGACCATAGAAACGTTTCTTTCCATTCCTATGTGCCAGAGTGTTGCTTTCTCCATTCCACCATCAGGTTCCTCTTCTGCATTAGGTTTATTAAAAAGTAATATTAAAATTGAAAGTGGAATGGGCTGTAGTCTCTGTGCATGTACGCGTGTATGTGTGTGCACATTTGCATCAGACTTTTAAAAAATACTTCACCCAGCCTTTTTCTGTATGAGGGTGAATGATTTTTAGAGTGTCCTGGAATTACTAATCCTTTCCTAGCAATGTCCATATTACTGTTCCCATCCTGCCCTTTTTTTAACTGAGCTTATAAACTTTCCTCCCTGTGTCCAAATACAAAGATCTTTGAATGGGTGCTGCTCCTCTGCCCAGTGATAGTTTAGCCTTCTGTTCTCTGGAGCAAATAAACGCATGAAGCACTGTGTCCTAATAGGGACACCAGTGGCAATTTTTTCTTATTGCAGGAAAAGACACTGATTCAAGTTTGCACACCTTTCTGTCAAGATGGCCTTGGGTTTTTTGTCATACTTGCTCTTTTGCTCTCTATAAAAAAGTGCAAATGATGCTATCATATGTGCTCTGGGTCATACAGTTGTATGTCCAAGTGCAGTGCTGCTCTCCTCTTTTACTGTTAGTAACAGCACAGGCACTATATTTCATTTTTGGAAGGTGATAAATTTTTTTTCAAGCATGTTTCTTGATTGCTTCAGGTAAAGTAGTACAGAGCGCTGTAGAAAAACTCTGAAATCCCTCACATCTACACAAACTAAACAGAGTCTGAAACATTTTGAAGCACATCAAGCAATGCAGAGACTGGTGCTGGTATGTCACAGGGCTTCAGCCTCTTTTCCAGGGTAGAAATATGCCCAAACTCCATTTGGTGCAGGATATACCACATTCGAATGGCTCTGTTGTGAAGAGGACAAGTGATAGCAGTGGGAGCCTGGGAACATTTCAGTTTGAGTAATGAGACATTCTGCTGACACATTTCTCTCTGCAATCCACTTAGATGAGATATCTGTGCTTCCCTAAAGAGTTTCTAAGTTCCACTGCTAGAGATGGCGGAGACGTTTCTTTACATATGTATTTTGCAAATGCATTTGGGAAGTTCTTTTGAGAGGTCTTCAGAATTACTGAAAATACATGTAGCTGTGAAAATACATATAGCAAGAAGTTATGGTTGTTGGCTGTGTGTTTTGTTTTGGTTTTCATTTTTATTTTCTTTTAAATTACATTAGGCAAAGGACTCCGGGAAGCCTCAACAGGTTTCCCACACCTATGTTCAAGTGAGGGTTATTGAAGAGAGCATTCACAAACCGACTGCCATTCCACTGGAGATTTTCATTGTCACCATGGAGGATGATTTTCCTGGGGGAGTCATTGGGAAAATTCATGCCACAGATCAGGATGTGTATGATGTCCTCACATATACGCTAAAATCGGAGCAGAAAAGTTTGTTCAAGGTCAACAACCACGATGGGAAGATCATTGCCCTTGGAGGGCTCGATAATGGCAAGTATGTCCTGAATGTCTCTGTCAGTGATGGCCGGTTCCAGGTACCGATTGACGTTGTGGTCCACGTTGAGCAATTGCTACAGGAAATGCTGCAGAACGCAGTCACCATCCGTTTTGAGAACGTTTCCCCGGAAGACTTTGTGGGCCTTCACATGCACGGATTCAGGCGTACCTTGCGAAATGCAGTGCTCTCCCAAAAACAAGACAGCCTACACATCATCAGTATTCAGCCGGTGGCAGGCAGCAATCAGCTTGACATGCTGTTTGCAGTTCAGATGCACAACAGTGGTTTCTATAAGCCTGCCTATTTGATTCAGAAGCTTACCAATGCAAGGAGACACTTGGAAAATGTGATTCGTATTTCTGCTATCTTGGAGAAGAATTGCTCCGGACTGGATTGTCAGGAACAACACTGTGAGCAAAGTCTGTCTATTGATTCGCATTCCCTGATGACCTATAGCACGGCACGAATTAGTTTTGTGTGCCCTCGCTTTTACAGGAGTGTGCGCTGCATGTGCAATGGTGAGTACCGCTCCCCTTCCCCTCCCATCTGTGCACATTATGCGATAGGATCGGTTTTATTCCTCTGATGCAGATGAGAAGGGGCATTTCAATTCAGTCTGTTAAAGCACCACTGGCTGATGTATTGTGGGAATTGATTTCTCAGGCCCAGGAAGAATTGTTCGTGTTTACTGATGTAAATGGAAGTTGATGAACTTTGGCCTTTTACGACAAAGACTGCTTTCCTGGAGGCTCCGTAATCAGAGCCATCAGCCAACTTTCAGTGGAGGGAAAGGAAGGGGAGGGGGGGAGGATGTGTTTCCCACCCGCTCTGTGCCACCACTGGAATAAACCTGGAGCAAGAGCATAACAGAACAGCCTGGTCTCTAGCAATGCACCAGCATTCTCCAAGGGAAAGGAACCCTGACCCACGCAGCGCAGGTGGAAAGGCCTTTTCCAGTCCCTTTTTTTGCAGAGAGTTGTGGAAACCAATGAAGTGTTTTATTAAGTAACTGACCTTTAAAGCTACAGTAGGTGACAAGGTGGGATTTTGGCTGGGTTTCAGGCTGTTCCACATTCTGGCAGAGATTTCACATGGCTATATGTGACAAATAGGCTTGAGATGTCTAATCTTCTTTATGATTCTGCACTCAGAGCATAAAACCTCAAGCAGTTATAATAATAGTTCTGTTTCTTTTGTTTGCCAGGCTATTTGCTCCTCATTCCACTTCATTTAAGAGTGGAGAAAAAACCTGCTGTAAAATCAATACACCTAAGTCTCCCTCATCTTAAGTGCACGTGCAGGCGTACACACACAGAGAGCAGTGCAAGAATTCAGCAGGCGTGTCTCTCAGTAACCAACCTTTGTCTCTGCTGCAGTCAGCAGGACGTTGTGTCTTACCATCAACTTCAGTGGGGATGAAAATAGGCATTGATTGCATAAAACTTAACTAGAAATCAGTCTCCTGCAGCCTTGGATAATAATGCCATACAAGTTCCGTTCTGTAAAAACAACTAGAATTTTGTATCTGAGGTATTTTCATGTATGTTCTAGAGGGACCCTCTGGTCAACTTTTGAATAATAATGTTGTAAGTTGCAAACAGATCTATCTATTATAACAGTAGTTGGCATTTTGTTACACATGAAAGGTTCTAAAATAAAGGATTTTCACAGGTTTAAAAGGGACAATGCTGCAATATCCTCCAGACGAGTCCAGGATCCAGTGCAAAACTCTTTTATATTCTCAAAGCTTTGTCTCATTTTTGCACCAAGAAATCACAAATCCTCATATCCATGGGGATGGTGAGAGCCCTCGCTGTCAGAAATTGGTTTTCTGGCAGGCAAAGTTTTCACTGTTTATAGTTTCATTTCACTACTTATTAAAGTCAATAATGATGTATTATTCCGTTCAGTAGTAAGTGGATCTACCTTATAATCCCTTAGCTTAACTCAAAAAAAAGGATTTTGGAGTGCAGTACAGTTCTGATCCAGCAGCTCTCCCTTTTCCTCCCTGCACAGCAAGTTTGCACTGGAAGCACAAAAATACATCTGGGATAAATTTTCCAAATTTTTCTGTCATGTGCCATTCACTCCTCAAAAATGTATGTCAGGGTGCCCGAAGGCAGTGTGTTTCTCCAGAGCCCCTGTGGTCCCTAGCCCCTAGACCATCCATCATGGCTTCAAGGACTGGGAACAGTTGCAATGGGCAGCTTGTCCTGGTCCAGCTGGAAAGCTGGATGGGTTCCCAGAGCTCCCATTCGAGCTGTTATGTGCTGATTTCCCATAGACAATCCACAAGGCTTGATGTGGGGTTATGGATGTCTCATTCATCATCCTGCCTGTACCAAAAGTGTCCAGACGTGCTGGTGTAAGTCTCGCTACCAGGTGTAAGTATAGCACCAGTCTTGGTTACTTGCACAGAGATGAAAGATCTTGGTGGGAAGTAAAAAAAATCCATGCTTTGCCCTTCTTCGCATCATTTAATGCTTCAACCTCTTCTTCTGTTTTTAATTAGAAGAGCCACAAGAAATGTCTTAGCAGACAAATGCTGTGTGTTATCAGCCAGGAGGTAACACAGCCTTCACAGGTTATATTAGTTGGAGAATGTATGTATAGTTTTGTTTTTATGAAGGCTAAAGACTAGGCCCAGGAAAAGAGAAAAATGCAAATACTTCTTTGATCAGTAGTTCTTGTAAATACAGTCAGGAAGAAGCGCACAGAGTAAGAGAATAAATTTATTTTGGCTTGTTTAACAAGACAGCATTAGCAAGATATTATCGGTATAATAAAAGTATTATACCTCCTTTGTTACTAGGATAGTTTCATGATCCAGTCCAGTAAATATTAATAGCTTGATTTATGACAAAGCCATTAAAATATTGCATATGTTTCCAGAGATCTGATTCGATTATGACCCAGAAAGCTTGAGTTTGAACTAATTCACTCGTTCTTGAAATATGTATCATACTTGGAGTGTTTTTCCCACTGGCAGATGTCACAGATATGCACAATTTATGCATGCCAGCTGTGCATAACTTACCTAGATTACCTTTGTGAGCAAGCGGAGTTATCTAACATGAAAATGCGGGGAGACTGTAAAGCAGACAGTGGGTGAACTTTGGAGGTTCAGCCGCTCAGCTCTGGAAGGATAAGTTCGAAAGTTCAGGTGCATCAATCTAAGCCTTTAAAATCAATAAAATTGAACTAAAGAGTTTTCCAATAGCAGACTGGCTTCTTAGATTTCTGGCTCATCTGCTTGTGTTTGTATGAAAAATATTGCAACAAACTGGGCTTTGTTTCAGTGTGGCTATAGGGGCTGCGTGATTGCCAGTCTCCCATCTCGTGACGTGCAATATGCAAACATCTGTCACTGCTTGTGGGAAATAAAAATAGGATGACCAGAATAAATACATTCATGTAAAGTAGTTCTCTTGACATTCTTATTTTCCAGAAGCAAAAATCTATTCCCTAGTTTTATTTTTTTTCATGGTGCAGTGTAATTCTTGTGGCGTTGAGACAGAGGTGCAGCAAAGAAGCAGGCTTTGCCAGAACTACTTTGCTATGGAGTGGTTCTGCATTATAATCTTAGAAAAGTGAGGTTACATTAATATGTTTATGGGAGAGGGATGGATCGAACTCATCTTGACAAATGTGGGTATATATATATATATATATATACACATCTCAGCTGGTCACTCCAGGCTCCATTTGTAGACAGTGGAAAGAATGAGGTATTTTTAATGATGTGATACATCTCTCCCTAGATGTCTAAAATCAGTCGGATGAATCGTGCCCTAAAGTTAGATGAGATTAATTCCGTTTCAAGTGTTTAATATGCTTCTGTCTTAATAGTTTGAAAGAATTTTTCTAATAGACCCAGAAGTGTTCAGCGAAAGTGCCGACACTCACATCCACATAGTTTAATCAAGTGAATACCAGTCTTGGACCACTTTCTCATGAAACCGGGCTATTCAGACTTTATGGAGCCACTCCTAGCATTTTGTGAATCTTCTAACAGAAGGAAATCATAGACTGTGCTGATCTATGGTTAATATAGGACCTATTCTTCAGAGGTGGTTTATGTCCCCAGCTCCACAGCACACACACTACCTCTTAAAGAGTCCTGGGTGTTTTGCAGGACTGGACATCAGGAACCCAATTCCTATGTCTACAACACTTTTTTTCCCCATTTTCAGGAAAGACAAACATACTAATGAACCTTGCGTTGTCCTGCCAAGGTAGCCAGGGAGATTGAGGATGTTAGGGGGCCGGTTAGCTCAGTTAATTGAGCGTGGCGCTAACAATGCCAAGGTCGCAGATTCGATTCCCCTTGTGTTGCCTGATCTAGTCGAGAGGTGGCATCCCTGGTGATAGGGAGGCTGGATTAAAATGATCTCTAAGGTCCCTTCCAGCCTAGGCCATTCTATGATTCTGTGATTCTGTGTCCTGTCTGTGCTTGTGAACAAAGAAATGAAGATAAATTTGATGGATTTGATTTGGCTGTAGTCCTTTTAACATTGCTCCTGTGTAAGGATAAATGTTTTTCCTTCCAAATATCCCTCATTTTAAGGCCCGTGCTAAGAACGTAGAATCAGGGCAAGTGGGAACTGCTGTTTGTCAGTTAAGGGGTCTTAAAGGAAGGTGTGATCAAGGGGGGGATGGAAGAGGCCAGATGTCTCAGTTCTTCTAAAACTGGGAATCTGATTCACTGGGACGTGCTGTGTGACACAAAGATTTCCAGGGCTACTTGAGCTAGAACCCATGGCTCACTTTTGCAGAAATGAGTTTGTGGTATCTGCACTGATATGTACAGTAATCATTGCTTACAATACCTGGTCACTGTGCTCCAAAAATAAAAACAAATTGCAGCTCGTGAGTCTTCCCTCCATACTAAACTAATCATCAGATTGTTTAAAAGCAACAGTTTGGATTTTGCTTTATGTGCTTTCTGGGACCTTCAGGAGTTACCTTTCAAGCTTACTTCAGCAATTGAGAGAGACTGACTCTTTTTTTTCAGTATTCATACAGGAGAATGGGCTTACAGAAAAACACCAAATATCACAAGGCTTACATTAAAATTCTTGAAGCAGTCAATTTTCAAAGTATATTTACATTCTGGGAAGTGATCTTTCTTTGAAGGGACAGGAATTATATTATATTATATTATAT
>NW_009704032.1:0-499 GCF_000703405.1 Apaloderma vittatum
GAATTTATGTTAGTGTGAAGGAATAAAATGTCTATTTTCTTCTGTACATAATTTGTAGTTTGAGTTTATCCCCAGCCTGTCTACTGTTATTTCTGTTCTTGTTGATGTTGTCTTACATTTGATCATGTTTTCATGTTCTCTGTGATTCATTTTCCCGACTGATCCTGTTTGCAGAAGTGGAGGGGAGATGAGTCCCGGCACAGCAGCGCAACCAGGGAGCACCAGCGCTTGGTGTCTCCAGAGCTTCTCTCTCCACTCCCACACTCTCCTCCTGATCCCCTGTGCTGGAGTAAGGCCTGAGGGCTCTGGGAAATTGGTCCTGTGGTGTGACCATGCTGTTACCACAGGCAGGAACAGCCTATAGGCTGAAACAGAGCTGGACGGCGGAATAGCCTTTCCATTATGCCATTTCCTCGAGGCAATGCCTGAAGTCTTGGGTGTTATTCCTAGTCTGATCTCATGAGCATGCCCAAGAACGTGACTCACACATGAAATCACA
>NW_009704033.1:0-3383 GCF_000703405.1 Apaloderma vittatum
CCCATCTCCCCCAACCCCACATCTAAATGACTTTTAAGCAAATCCAGGGATGGGGAATCAACCACCTCCCTGGGCAGCCTGTGCCAATGTCTGGCTACTCTTGCTGGGAAAAATATTTCCCTAATGTCCAGCCCAACCCTGCCCTGTTGCAGTTTGCAGCCATTCCCTCTTGTTCTATCGCTAATTACCCGTGAGAAGAGACCAGCACCAACCTCTCTACAACATCCTTTTAGGTAGTTGTAGAGAGTAATGAGCCGCCTCTTCTTCAAACTAAACAGTCCCAGCTCCTTCAATCGCTCTTCATAAGATTTATTCTTCAGAAGCGCTCAGCTTTCTTATCCCACTGTATTTCACAGTACATAAGCTTGCCTATTGTCCTACGATTACTTATAAAACCCAACCTCCTTAATTTCCCTTTAAGCCTACTGTCGTTACACTTACTACAAGATCCTGGCTTCTTTGAATTCTTGAAAGTCCCCTCCCTGCTCCTGCTGGTCACGCTATTTCTAACACAGGCCCGGATGCCATTGGTCTTCTTGGCCACCTAGGCACACACTGGCTCATCTTCAGCCTCTTGGCGATGAGAACCCCCAGGTCCCTTTCTGTCAGACAGCTCTCCAGCCATGCTGTCCCAAGCCTGGAGCGTTGCCAGGGGTTGGTGTGGCCCAAGTGCAGAACCTGGCACTTGGCCTTGTTGAAGCTCATCCCCATAACATTGGTGTGTGGATCCAATCTACCCAAGTCTCTCTGTAGGTACTTCCTTACCCTCGTGCAGATCAACACTCCCACCTAATTTGGTGTCATCTGCAAGCGTACTGCTGATACACTCTACGTCCTTATCAAGGACATCGATAAAGATGTTAAACAGAAATGGTGCCAACACTGAGCCCTGAGGAACACCACCTGTGACCGGCCACCAGCCTTTCCCTCATCCAATAGTCAGGTCATCTTGCCATGGAAGGAGACCAGGTTCATCAGGCAGGACCTGCCTTTCACACACCCATGCTGACTGGGCTTGATCCCCTGGTTGTCTTCCATATGGCGTGTCACGGCACTCGAGATGATCTGCTCCATGTAGCAGCTACCAGGGCCAACCTACGGTTAATGCTACGAGCCAAAAATCTCAACAGACAGTACTGAGAAAGACTAACACAGCTCTCTGAAAAAAAAACCCAAACAACACCAACCAAAAGTTCTAAATTAATCTCCAGATTCCAGAAATGCAGTAACGTTTTGAAAACAAGCTCCTATGAAAAAAATAATTCAAGCGAAACAGAGAAAATAAGTTCCTCAACCTCGCCCTTTGAGATCGTAGTTCAGGTTTCTTATCATCTGGGAAGGCCAAGAAAAGAAATTCCTACCTCCAGAAACTGGGGGCTGTGGGGGTGAGGGGTGAATCTTTTAGTCCCGGTTTAAAAATAAATAAATAAATCCCTACATTTAGCAGCAGTCAGACAAATGCAGTAAAGTTTAGAAATTAAGACAAGAAGAATACTTCTTAGGCTGTACAAGACGTGTTTGGGTATTTCCAAATTCAGCGTACTTGCAAAAAAAGGAAAACATCAAAATAAAACAGAAAAAACACAACACAGGTCACGTTAGGAAATTGGTGAGATGAACCACACAACTCAGCTCTGTACTTCTAGACGGGCATATGCAACTCAAAATGAACCTCTGAGGGCAAACGTTCCCTTTTTAAGTGTCTGTTTTTAAGTGAAAAAAGAAATCAAACCAGAAGTCATTTAATTCTGGTTAAATACTACTATAAAGTAAAACGCTAAAAAAATAGAACGCAGTGTTACAACCAGTATTTGTCTCATTTCCTTTCTTTTTATTTCAGAGAGGCTGCTATAAAGAGCAGCCCTTTATGCTCACTGAAAGCCCAACAACTTGGCAAAATTACGCTGCAGAAGATTACTCCCCCTCTCGCGGAGAACGACTGGAAATCACCGCATAGATCTCCATATCACTTTCCCAGATGCAATTGCGTTTTATGAGCAAATACATTATTTAAGAGACAGCGAAGCAAAGTGTCGGCCTCTGAACAGATCAGCTAGAACATAAAGCTCTGAACTTTTTACTGAGGCGAAGGCCCGTTCCTGCAGAAAACAAGCTGATGTAACATTGAGCTTTCCGTAGCGGCTCTACATACGTATGCCTTTAAAATTGCAAAAAAATAAATAAGCAGCTCAGCTTTTAGGCCTGAGATCTCCATTAGAACAACACAGCCAACACATTCATACATCTCTGTCCAAGAGAAAAATGAGTGCTCTGCTCTGGAAACGCTTACCTTCTTGGATTTTTTTCGTAGTGTATAACCTCTGTACCAACCTAGGAGGGAAAAAGGGAAAATGCATTAAAAAGTTCATTAACGTCACCCACCAGCTGTTACTTCTCAGCTCAAGAGCACTTTAACGTGGCTTCCAACCATGATTCAGCCCCGCCAACATGCCCACACGCACCTCACCCAAATTTAAATTCTCCAAAACATTAATATCGCAGGTAAAACATCTCTTCTTGGAAGCTATAAAAATCAGTGATGACGATCAAACTGATGGAGAAGACTAAGTAACAGAGATGGCATTTGGTGTGTTTGTCATTCATTTCATTATTTACCAACATAAACAAAACCAACTTAAGAGTATTAACTTCACAAAAAGGTCCTGCTGGACTAATTTGATCTTAAAAACTATGAAAACCAAAAGCGTTTGCATGGCAAAGCATCTCCTCTCCCGAGATCAACATAGGTGAGGATGGCGGCAGAGGGATGGAAAATCCGATGTGGGAAAAAACCCCAAACTACAGCCCCACTCTTGATAAAGGAGAAAGTTCAAGGAAGACAACACATGCTGGTAAATTCATTATCTACGATCTGGGACTAGAAATGCAAATTGAAGTCTCAAGCCCGGCAGATTTTCCAATCTGCTCCCCTGCAGTAAAAGATGAAATGATTCACCTCGTGCTCACGCTGCCCTCGCAGCCCGTCCGCCGCAATCCCCAGGGACGGTCAGTGCCATCCCGCGTCACCTGGTGCCTACAACCACCACAGTTCATGTCCCTGCAGAGGCTGCAACAGCCTCACATCTCGCGTGTCCATTGCCTTCAGAGACAGCAACAAGAGCTGTGGCTGTAACAACCAGGCAGAGTTCCTGGCTCAGGTGCAACGCAGGCAGAGCACTTCCACTACTCTCACTCTGCTCTTTGAAATCCATGCACAGACACATGCGGATTTCAGTCCTATCGAAGAACTAAATTCCGTCAGTTTTATATGAGCAAACCAACATTTTGAAGTTTCGGAGTCTAAACTCCGGATTCATAACACTCATCAAATGCACAGTACAAACTGAAGAACACATGAGCACAAAATCACAGAATGTTGGGGG
>NW_009704034.1:0-392 GCF_000703405.1 Apaloderma vittatum
CAGGATAATCATTCTGAGGAACTTGGGAGGAAATCCTAATCGTTCCAAGGTCTGCCACAGGTCTTTTCTGCTCACAGTGTCAAAAGCTTTGGTGAGGTCAATGAAAGTTACATCGAGTCCTTTGTTCTGTTCCCTACACTTCTCTTGCAGTTGTCTGAGAACAAATACCATGTCTGTGGTTCTCCTGTTGGCTCTGAAACCACATTGGCTTTCAGGTAGAAATTCTAGAAGTACTAGTCTGTTCAAAAGTATTCTTGCAAGGATTTTACCTGCAATAGAGAGTAAAGTAATACTTTGATAATTTGAACAGTCTGATTTTTCTCCTTTCTTCTTGTACAGGGTGATGATGACTGCATCACGGAGATCTGGTGGTAGTTCGCCTTTTTCCCACC
>NW_009704034.1:617-6294 GCF_000703405.1 Apaloderma vittatum
CTGAAGAGAGTCTGGAAATGTTCAGACCATTGATTCAGGATGGAGGCTTTATCTATGAGAAGCATTTGGTCATCTGTGCTTAGCAACTGGCTTTGAACGTGGTGTGTAGGTCTGTACACTGTTTTCAGAGCCTCATAGAACCCTCTGTGGTCACCTGAATCAGCACGTAGTTGAGTCTTTTCTGCTAGGTTGACCCACCACTTGTTCTGGATGTCTCAAAGTTTCTGTTGGAGTTTACTGCATGCAAGACGAAAGGCTGCTTTTCTTACATGGCAAGATGGCTGAGCAAAGTGAGTAGTTCTCTTCTTTGTCAACAACTCCTAGATCTCTTGATTGTTTTCATCAAACCAGTCTTTGTTTTTCTTGGAGGAGAGCCCTAAGGATTCTACAGAAGACTAGAGGATGCGACTGGAGGATGGTATTTTTAATATGCTACCAAAGCGTTTCAGAAGAGGGATCCATGCGATGGTCTTCAAGTCTTGTTTGAAGGTTTACCTGGATGCCATCTCAGCTGTAGCTGTTTGAAAGTTGTTAACTTGGAGCCTCCTCCTTGGAATGCCGCCCCTCTTAGGTTTGGGCTTAAAGTGGAGGTTAAGTTTGCATCGCACAAGGCGGTAGTCTGTTTGACATTCTGCACTAGGCATCACACAAGTATGACAGACATTGCGAATATTGCTCAGGCACACTAACACGTAGTCAAGGAGGTGCCAGTGCTTGGATTGAGGATCCATCCCGGTTGTGTTCAAGCTGTGTGTCTTTCTGCTGAAAGATAGTGTTGGTGACGGTGAGCTGCTGCTCTGCACAAAACTCTAGCAAGAGCTGACAACTGTCATTGCAGTTTCCAACACCATGCTTGCCTAGTACTCCTTTCCAGGCTTCAGAGTTCTTTCCTACTCTGGCGTTGAAGTCACCAAGGATTATGATCTTATCATCTGCAGGAACCTTTGGGGTGAGGCAGCTCAGGTCGGTGTAGAACTTGTCCTTTTCAGAGGGGTCAGCTTGGAGAGTTGGGGCATATATGCTGAAGAGAACAACAAGTTGCTTGTTGCCTAGTGGGAGGCGTAGGGAGATAATGTGATCAGAATGACCTGTCGATATTTGGAGAGTTTTTAATCATGAAACCAACTCCTGAAAGGTGTCTTTCAATTTTGCCTGACCAACAGAGTGTGTAGCCAGCACCGTGTTCTTTGAGGCTACCTTCCTCATGGAGACGAACTTCGCTGAGAGCAGCAGTGCTGATGTTGAGTTGTGATAGTTCATGGGCAATTAGAGCAGAACAATGCTCAGGACATCCACTATCCGCAGTATCAAGCATGGTTCTAATATTCCAACACGTAAGTGTCAATCTGAACACACCTTTGGAGGCAGGTGTATGCCTTTGTCTCTTGGTGTTTGTTCAACCACATCAGAAGATGCCCGTTGGCCACGGTTAGCCAACTGGATGGAGGGTGGAGATGAACTTTGGTTAGGCCACCTTTTCTAGCCCCCTTCTCCATGTGGAGCAAGCAGTGCTCTTCTTGAAAAAGGCTGTTTGGTCATTTAGGATGTTGCCAAACAAGACCGTCATCTCTGGGGTCAGTCTCAAGCAACCAATGTACTGAACCGCCTGCATGCAGGGTTGGGTCTGTGGCTTCCAGTGCACCTTATCACCTGCCATTTCGTCCCTCACCTATCACTACAGGACTTTAAAAATGTGAGTTTAGCCTTCAAGCCTGAACAATGGATTTTTTAGTTGAAGCTCAGCACACACAGAACTTACTCCTAAGCTTCATCTGCCAGGCCTAGGGAGCTTGGATTGTGACAGCAAAGTCCTCAGGACGTAGGTTTAGTTAAAATATCCTTCTCTTAGATGTTTGGCCTTACAGGGCTAAACAAGATCCATCTGCCTGGGTTTGGAATTAAAGTTGTCCTTCTCCTAGGGAGGCAACCTGTGGACCCACTTAGTCTGACCCTTCAGTTGAGAACTGCCTGGCATGGGAGACCCTATCGGAGGCATATGCCGCAGCCAGCATAGCTCACAATCGCATAAGGGCACGCAAGCTTCTCCCCCACAACAAGGGGGTGTCCGTGGAAAAGACAAGTGAATATCCTGCACAAATATATATATACACTGTATGAACAGCTTGTGTATGTGTTTTTGAAAATAGATCATGGTAAAGAAAAGTTATAAGGTCTTTAAGGAGGGCATTTTATATTCCTTGCAGTTTCAATGTACTCAAAATGCCAATTTTTCAGTTGAATTCTTAGCTACTTCCACTGGGCATATTTTTGGACTAAGAAAATCAGATTTGCAGAAAAGACACAGAATTCAATTTTGAAAGTCAAATGCAAAAATCAGATAATTCTTTCCCTGAAAAGGAATTTGAAATTGAGAATTTGAAGTCGCAATTGTTGGAGAATATTTATAGTTATTTTCTAATTTTCCATCATTAAAAAAAAAAAGTGTTTGACAATGTTTATCAGCCACATCTTGGGGAAAACATTTCTTTGGTCATTTAGTCAAATGAAAGCACTCAGTGAAGACATTTATTTTGCAGAAATAATTTCTGTGGAAATCATATTTGTTTTCAAGGTTTCTCTCACTTATCAGTCCAGCTCCCAGGAACTGTGAAGCTTCCAAAATGCTGCAGGGTACTTGAGTTTTCTTTAAGCTCTTGCAGCTAAGAAGAGAGTCTTAAGGTCTTGGGCACTAGGATTTACCTGAGCTATCAAGCTATGTAATAAGCTGTGTAATAGAAAGTAGAGTTCACCTGCCATAGCTGCAAGGACCACTGCAATTCTGATTTTAAAAGGAGAGGGGAGGATTGTTTTTACACAGGGAAATTTGAAAAACTCTTTCCAGAGGAAATGTATTTTGCACTGATCATTCTTCTCCCTTCTTTTTTTTTTTTATCTTTTTTTCCTTTTTTATTGAAATGTTGATATTTCCAAAAGTTCTGAAGTCTGGAAACAGTCTGTAGCTAACCAATCCATCCCAGTTAAAGTGTTCCACGTATACTTCATTTCTCCAGTACAAAGAGAATTGGAAATGCTTCAGTTGTGAGTATGAGGTATTTCTATGTATCTTAAGAATCTTAAAAAAATTTAAACAAAAACCCTGCATGATATTAACTTAAGGATTCAACAATAATAACTTTCATGGCTCTCAAAAGAAAGTAGCCCTGCTTACTGAAGAGAAAGTGGAAAGCAATATCTCATATAAAAAAAAAAATAAATCTCCCATCTATAATAATATTATGCAAGATGAAACATAAATGTATGGCTGCAGAATAAGGATAACCAGTCTATACTGCAACATTTCCTGGAATTGTGGCTTTATAGACCATCCTAAAAAAGTCCCTTTCATATTTAAAAAAAACCACAACAAAATAAATAAAATCATTTTAGAGCTCTTGGTTGTTGGTTTCCATACAAGGAGACAATCATATTTTCACATTTTTTTCATCCACACTTCATTTGTGGTGTCTAGTGCCCGTAAAACTCAATCTGGTATTTAATTATGCTCATATAACCTTTATTATCCTCATGCTGATTAGGTGAATCTTTTTTAGCTGTAAAGGTGACAACGGAACTTTTCGCTTTCTTAAACTCTGAAGTGCTCATTATGTTCATAAGCTGTTCGAAGTAAAAATTCTGTTCTTTACTAAAGAATTTTATCTCAATAAGAAGTGAGACTAAAGAGCAGAAAAAGAAGCAGGAAAATTTTAGATTTTGTGTTAAATAATATATGCACAACTCTAAGGAAAAGCAAGCTATGGAACAAGCTTCTAGAAAGTTTTAGTTACTCAAGACAGACTAGCAGTCTGTGCAAAGGACATTAACCTTATCTATTTGGTTTGATCTTATTTGGTCTCTTTCATACAGCAACTATAAAATCTGAAAGACAGTTGACCAGTTCATCGAGCAGTTACTAGGGCAGCATGGATTAATTTCTTACTATTATGGGAAGGACAGAGACATATAGAGGACCAAGAATTTCTATAACTAATGGCAGACACTAAGCCCAACGGCTCAAATTCATTTGGGGAACTGCTACCCTGTCCCCTGTCACTTCCCCCCCCACCAAAAAACAAACAAACAAACAAACAAACAAATAACTCAAAACAAGTGGGTTTTTTTTTAAAAAAAAGAAAACCACGAAAAAACAAACTTGAAGAAAAGAGATCAAAAGGATAAAGGAACACAGTCTGTGCTGTCTGACTGGGAACACATGAGCTGCGCTTGCCACAGATGAATATTTTCTTCCAGAAATTCTCTTCAGATTTTGTTAAATTTATCCATTCCCCTACTAGCTGCTCTTGCTCATTATGTTGATAACATTGATTCAAAAGTACTTTGTGTGGATGCAGAAGTTGCAAACTTTGTCTACTGAGCATTGCACATACATTTTACGTGAACAATGCTTGTTGACTATTTAAATTATTAGTAATTGCTACTATTTTTTACTGAGCTTTATGCAAGTTTAGGGACATGAGGACATGAGTACTTTACATACAGGTACCAGGACTGCTACAGCAGCCAAGGAGAGGGGGGTGTGAGTTTGCAAAATAGAAGTGAAAATCATGCTGCAATATTACAAGTGACAGGATGCAGAGATGCACATGGAAGGTGGTCCTTTTCCTTACAAATGTTAACTGCACTTTGTTTACAGAGATGTCTTATGGATGGAGTTACTAATATTTCTGAAACAATCTTGTCTCATTAATGATTTTGCCTTAAAGATTTGGAACAGTGGATGGAGAATATTGATGTTGCTTGAGCTCCATTAAAATAAAATTTAAAACTCTACCTTAACATAAAAATCTACCATGTAAGTGCCTGAGTGCTTCCTTTAAAAAGTACTCCGAAATGTGTAGGCATGGAAGAATTTATATTTTTTTCTTTACGGTTAAGAATCTTTTCTCAATTGTGTTAGCTACATACTTTTATTTATTTCAATATTTATGGTCCTTTCTCTTAATAATTTCTTTGAATCTTTAGCATTTTTTCCCTTGTATTTCTGATTTCTTTTAATTCCTTCTGGAGAAACACAGGCAAATTTAATTTGAGAGGGACTTCTGGAAACCATGGCAGTGACAGCTTCAAAGTTATTTCCAGCTTATGGGACAGATGAGGATGCTCAGTGCCTTTTCCTACTGGATTTTCAGTATCTCCAGGGGTGAGAATTCTGTATCCCATCTTGTCAGGTGTTGTGGTTTGACCCTGGTCAGCAACCAGGTGCCCACACAGCCACTCTCTCACTCCCTCTTCTCCACTAAACAGAGGGAGAAAATATTTTGAAGGGCTCAAGGTTTGAGATAAGGACAGGGAGATCACTTTCATTTAGCTTCCCGGGCAAAACAGACTCAATTTGGGGGAAATTAGTTAGGTTCATTAAAAGAACATATTAGAGAAGAGTAGTGATAAATAAGAAAAGCAAACAGATCTTTAAAGCAAAACACCTTCCCTCCATCCCTTCCTTCTTTCCGGGCTCAACATCAATCTCAGTTTCACCACCTTCTTCCCCTGAGCGGTGCAGAGGGACAAGGAATGGGGTTTATGGTCAGTTCATCCGATGTTGGTTCCACCGCTTCTTCCTCCTCTGGAGGAGGAGGACTCTTCACACTTCCCCAGGGCCATTGTGGGATCCTTCTAATGGCAGACAGTCTTCACACTCTCTTCTCCAGTGTGAGTCCTC
>NW_009704035.1:0-51537 GCF_000703405.1 Apaloderma vittatum
AACCCAATACATACACCCAGCCAGAAATTCAACACTCTGCAGCCACTTGCTCACTTCTACCCCTCTCCTTGGTGGAATGGGGAGGAGAAAATATAACAAAGGTCAAGGGTTGAGACAAAGGACAGGGAGGGCTCACTCACCTATTAAGGTCACGGCAAAAACCAGTCTCAGCTTGGGGAAAAAAACACATCAATTCAATTTAAACAACAAAAGCGCCACCAATTTAACAGTCAAATCAGAGCAGGATAAGGAGAAAAACAACCATATCTTTAAAACATCTTCCCCTAGCCCTCCCGTTCCCAGGCTCAGCTCTGCTCCCAGTTCTCTGCCTCCTCCCTGCCATGGCACAGGCAACAGGGAATGGGTGTTGCAGTCAGTTTATCACACACTGTCTCTGCCACTTCTTCCTTCCTAGGAGGAGGACTCCTCATAGTCTTGCTTTGCTCCAGCGTGGCCTCCCTCCCATGGGAGACAGTCCTCCACAAATTTCTCCAAGGCGAGGGCTTCAGCTCTTCAGGAACTTCTGCAGTGTGAGTCCCTTCCACGGGGTACGGTTCTCCCAGTGACTGACTGTTTCAGTGCAAACTTCTCTTGGAGCCATAGTCTTCTTCAGGCTCTATCCCCTGCTCTGGCGTAGGATCTTCTGTTAACCTCTATGGGCTGCAGGGGCTCAGCCTGACAGCTTACCACGGGCTGCAGAAGAATCCCTGCTCTGGGGCACCTCTCCTCCTCCTTCCTTCACTGACTTTGGTGTCTGCACGGTTCTTTCTCTCACATCACGCTCCTCTCAAAAAACAAAAGAAGTTGCCCATCAGGTTTCCCCCCTCTTAAATATGTTGTCATAAGGGTGCTTCCACTGTCTCTGATTGGCTCAGCCTTGCTAAAGTAAGGTCTGACCTCGTGCAAGGGAAGTTTCTAGAAGCTTCTTACTCCACTATGAAAACCCTGCCAAACACAAACCAAATACACACAAGAAGTGATCGGTATGGCAGTAAATTATCAAATCCATTTGTATATTTTCTTTCTTACCTTTTATGCTTTGATCTTCCACTAATATATTTTGGTCAGTAATCATATAGTTCTGAGGAAGGGAGACTTTTTATTACTTCTTTGATATGCACTAAACCATGTGTGTATTTATTTGTCACAGTAGTTGCAAAGCTAGTTATAAAGTTAGTACCAGATCCACTCAAAAATTTTACTCTCAATGGAAAATAAACCTTTGATCTCTGTGTTAAGCTTGGGCTTTAGCCTTATACTAAAGTTATAATCAGTTAAGATCATGGCTTGTACTCTAACAGTACAATGATTTTCTTAGGTGAGAAAAGATCATCCTTTTCACTTCAGCTCAGAAAAGAATGCACTTGAATTCAATCACAGAGTGATGTGTAATAGCAGATGAGAGATATAAACAAAAAGTCACTTGGCATCATGGTGTTTATTTTAATAGAAGTAATACCCAGCTCTGACATAACAAGCAGAAAAATTAACATGTCCCAAATGGCTGTACTAAAAAGTGTGACACAGAGTCTTCTAAATGGAGAACCTCTACTTGTTTTGCTTTGGTTTGTTTTCTATTTCAGAAATACTTTATACTGTGTTCTTAGCTGCTATTTTGATCCTTTCTTTTTTATGTCAGTACATAACTACAATTGCAGATTTACATGTGTTAAGTTTTATGAGCAACAGGAAACTGTGATTTGTGAAATGCTTACATGCTCTATGCCAAAAAATTCAATTCAGACTGGCAGTCATGCAATTTTAGTCCATTAAGTTGCATTAATATGTTTGTGCCTCCCTTAGTTACTGGAAAGACTGTATAAAATTAATAGGAAGCACTCTTTTCCATGGGATTTTCTTAATGTTTTGACTAACACTTTGACTTTTTATATTTTATTTTGTCTTAAAAAAAATGTCATTATATACCGCGTATTGGAAAAGTCAATGAAATCTGTTTTTCTTTTAGTACATTTCAGTGAAGATAGTTATAATTCTCATATCATATGTCTGTTATGGCAAATTTCACTGAAATTTATTCTTTGCATGGACTAAATTTATCTTTGCTTTGTTATCACTGAAAAAGTTCTTTGCTTTCATGAACATAAAATAGTTTTTTCATCTGCCATAGAATCCAAATTTTTAAAGGCTTTTCAGTTTAACTTTGACATTTGCTGTTACAATTTTAATCCTAGACATGCCAAAGGTAGTCTTTGCAAAACAAATACAGAAGAATGTTAGGCTGGACTAAACTTCAGCTGACTGCATTTGGGCACAAATTTGTGACTAGAAAAAGACCTAAAAAGCCATTGTATTCCTCAAATTCTTTTGATTAGGAACAAGTTTCTGTAGTCATTATTCTTTCTTCAGAAAACTTACCTAATCTTTACTGTGCAAGAACACTCTTTTCATTTGTGTTTATGCCAGATTTTGATTAGGACTCCTGGGTACTACTGCAATATAAATAATTAATAATTAGATTTATGCTAATAGAAGAAGATTGGGATGCACAGGGAAAGGGAACATTAGTATTCAATTTACCGTTGATCTGATTAGCAATCATGCTTTCTGGAAACAACAGTACAGTGCTAACTAAAATCAATGTCATTCTCTTGGCAAAACAGTGTAATTTTTCATTATTCCTGTCCTCATTTGGAAAAAAAAGTCTCAAAATACTTATTTCTATTAAGACTGCATTTTTTTCTTATATGGCAGCTTCACACAGGATCAGCAAAGGTTTATGATGTCATTAAAGCCTGCACCATAAACAGACACGAAATGTCTGTTTTTATTTACTATTTGACTTGCTCTTCAATATGTCATTTAGTACTTACATGAAAGATATTGTCCATGTAACTTGATCTGGGAGTTGCATACAGTGCACATTATATAAGGAAATAGAAAGTTAGTGTTGATAGTTTGGGAAACACTTTTCATGATAAGTTTCAAAACCTTAATAAAATAATAATGCCAGAAACACAAAACATTACTAAAGCTAAACCTACAAAACTGAAACTTAGGGCTATGGCAAGAGGCAAACTACGCACGGTAATAAATAAGAGAATCGATGAAGAATTATTCCCTGTTGAGCATTCCTACAGAGAAAAAATATTTGCAGTTATTGACATGGATTAAATATTTACTTAAAACAGTGACTTGCAATAGTGTCTTTTTAAACTTTCCTAAAACTACTGGGTACATTGAGCTATTAAAAAATTGTTGCAGTGGGTTTTAGTTGATTTCAGAGATGCTATTAATTCTGCTAGAGAATTTATTGCTATGCTGACATATTGAAGCTATGTTATGGGCCAGTCTGCTCATTAATTTCCAAACTTTCATTCACCTTGTTCTTTAAATATGCAAATATTGATTAGAACTTTCAGTGAAAATTGAGCATTTACATGTAATTGATGCAGAATACCCTGATGACAAGCTCATTATTAGTGGAATAAATATTCCTGGAATTTCAGAGATTGCAAATGAATTTGACACTGCAATCGTTTTCCATTTAGTCCAGCATGACAAGGGATGATCAAACAGCCAGTTATGAACAACTACAAGAAAAGCAAACAATAAACTATATAGCTTTCCAGTTGCTAATAATCTTCTTCCTAACATGCAGAAATATTTTCATAGTATCTTTGCTATACTACTGCAATTTCATAGTATTTATCAATGTTTTGTTTACCATTTAATCAAAGAATCAGTGCTCATAGATGTGCCTCCCAAAAAATGTCTCATGCTTTCTGATTAATTTTACAATAAATTCACAGAAAAGTGATTGCAGGATGGTGCATATACACCCTGCTTTATGTCAAGCTCCAAAGCCATCCTTTCCTGAATAATTTGTTCCTCCTTCGTTAGTATTGAAACCTGGAACTCATCTATGAAGACACTGGCAATATACCAGAATAAAAGGTGGCGTTTGGCGTACTTTATCTCAGTCTCTACCTGCAAAGGTCATTAAGTTTCCAAATGACATGTTTAAATTTGTTATCACTGAGCAAAGAAGTATTAAATTATTATTCATTATGAGCATTTTTACAGTCCTGATATTCAACAATTATGGACATCAAAATGTGGGCAGAAATGTTAAGGTGACCTATGTTTTACAATATAACCATCCAGAAAGATCAGTATAAAACTTTGGGAAAAAAATATCTTTACAGTTGTTTTCACATAGCAAGAAGATGATACAATTCCTTACAGAGGATCAAAATTAAATACTTTCAGATTGTGAAAATAGTTGTAAGAGTATTAGAAATGTGAAGGTTTCATGAACTCTAGGGATACCATATAATTAAGAGAGTCTACCAGGATTAAAAAATAAAGTAAACTGTCTGAGAAGGCAGGTTAGATAACCATCTGTAAACCTAGCCATGGAGTGCTAAACCAAAAGCCACAATCTCCCTACAGAATGTGGTAAATAAAAAGTCATAATCTCCCCAGAGGTCACCCTCACAACGTGACTTTCAGGAACAGTACTGAAATAGTGACGCAGAATCTTAGCCATTTTTAGCAGAGACAAAACAAGGCAAACAATAATTCCAGAAATAGTCAATCTCTTTTACCTTTAGTCATCTGAAATCAAGTGTCTTATTTTTTCATCCCAAGCTCTCAGCATTAAGAACATTTAATCTCATTTATTTTACAAGGGCCATTGTTCAGGTGAGAATTATTTCTCCACTTGCTGTAAAGGAATTCTGAAGTGAGTAGTCCTGTTTAAGATCAAATCTCATTTTTTTAGTGGTTGAATCAGGGTGGGTAAATCTATCTATGTAAAATTAATCACAATTCACTGGTAGTAAAGCACTGTGTTGAATGTATTTTCACCATGGATTTAGAGATATACCATTGAGGGCTAGTTTCAGGACTCTGCAGTTGCCATTCACATATGCACTTAATGGGTATACCTTTGTAGGGATTCACAATATACCATAATAGAGAGCTCTCTGCAGTGGTACAGAAGCTGTGTATCTGGGCTGGAGCTGTAGATTACCATAACACCTGAGCCTTAGAAAACATGTACATGTGTATCTGCATGTGTGCATGTGTATGTATGTATATGCAAATTTGCAGATATCCACTCTTGTCTGTCACTCATTATGCGAAGTGGAGAATCAGGAGAGGGCGTAAAGATGTTGTAGAGTCCTTGTCACCTCAGAGCATTTCTCTTGAAAGAAAAAAGAGCACCCTGCATGTGGGATTCAGGACTAGTGCCCTGGGGAATTATGAGATTAACTTTATTGCTTGTATTACAGTGCCATCTGGGACTACAAGGCTTGGAGCTGGAGCCTTCTGTGGCAAGTAACATGCAAACAGCCAGAAGGTATCTGCCCTGGTTTTGTTATAATTTAAATTAAAATACAAAGGACAACAGATGGATATAGATAGGAAGAGGGGAGGGAAAGAAAAGGCGGAGGGGAGGAGGGCAGGGAGGAACAGTGAGATAATACAGCAGCAGAAGCCAAAACACCTAGTTTTGTGTTACAGCAAAGGAGAACCTTCTCAAGCAAAGTGTAGAAAAGTGACCTCGTTCGTCACTTGCTGGATGCTTGTAAGTAACTGTTCCTCAACATATGGAAGATCTTGAAAGTAAGCGAGAAGATATTCTAAAATCCAAGCAGCTGAGAGATACACATTGATGGGGACAGATCATGGGTTTCGAGCAAGGAAGAATGAGATCTCCTGAGAGATGATAGGTAACATGAGCATAAGATGTGTTAAGCTTTGACGGTAACAACGGATATTCCATGAGGTTTGTTTGACTGAACAGAGACTGTGTTAGCCAACATTCAACCAAATACGTTTCTTGCCACGTAATTATAATTACAATTATTTCTTGTCTTTCAATTACAAAATGAAGAAATGTTCAATGTATTTTTTTTGTAATTGTTAATATGCAACAGAAATGGATTTATAAAACCCATAACATTTAAAGCAATTCACTTTGTTCATGAATTGTACAATCACCAGTTACCACGCTCTGAAACTTGTTTTGGAGAAATAGTTCCGTAACTGAAGGAGTGAACTGGGTTCACTCCAATAACTTCATTACAAAACAAGAGTGAAAACATTAAATCTGCTTCAAAACTTAGGAAATATCTGTTCTGGACTTCAGGTTTGTGGGTTTTTTTAGAAAGTCTGACAATCTAAGAATTCATTAGTGACCTTGGATTTGAAGTTGCTCCATCACTGCTAGATTTTGTGCCATTTAATCAGTTATATCCTCAAGAACATTCTGCAACACAAGTGACACAAGGTAATTCAAAGCTGTTTGATAAGGGGATCCAAGGCATTAAAAGCTTGGGGCTGAATTTAAAAATCATGCCTCTCCTATGTACTTGGGCAATTTTGATACACACAGCTATGCACATCCAAAAAAAAGGGAATGCACTAGAGACCCTTCAGAAAATTATAACATGAAGCATTGCTGCTGAGGGGTGAGCCTCTGATTTTAGCTCTGTAAGTAAAGCAGTAGATTAACATGGAATATTTTATATCAAATAAGACATAAGGAACTACCTGCTCAGTTATCAGTGGCTTTAGTACAAGTGAGACAGGCCTTTAATCTAATAAAAACTTTAAAAATTATTATTTCCATTGACTTTCTCCTTTGTATTTTCCTCTAAATTTGTTAGCCTTTATTAATGGGGGCAGAAGAGAAATAATCAGAGGTATAAGATTAGATGTCTTGAAAATGTTAAAACAGAGTGAAATTTGTTTATTTGTTAAAATTTCTCACTGATTGTCAAAACTGTGAACAAACATGTAAATAAAGCCGCAATGGCTGAAATAGCAATGTCCATTTTGCAGATTGCCTGTCTCTCAATCTGGACTTCCACAGCTATTTTAAGAATACTCATGGTGCTGAAATATGTACCATATGCATCAAGAGATGTGTTATGCATCAAGAGATATGTATGCATCGAGACATGTATGACCAGCAGGTCGAGGGAGGCGATTCTGCCCTTGTGAGACCCCACCTAGAATACTGCCTCCACCTCTGGAACCCCCAACACAAGAAAGACATGGAGCTGTTGGAGTGAGTCCAGAGGAGGGCTACCAAGATGGTCAGTGGGCTGGAACACCTCTCCTATGAGTTAGGCTTGTTCAGCCTGGAACAGAGAGGGTTCCAAGGAGACCTTACAGTGGCCTTCCAGTACCTGAAGGGGCCTACAAAAGGCTGGAGAAGGGCTTTTTACAAGGGCCTGTAGTGATAGTACAGGAGGTAATGAGTGGAAGCTGTAAGAGCATAGGTTTAGACTGGATATGAGGAAGAAGTTCTTTACCCTGAGAGTGGAGAGGCACTGGAACAGGTTGCCCAGGGAGGCTGTGGATGCTCCATCCCTGGAAGTGTTCAAGGCCAGGATGGATGGAGCCGTGAGCAACCTGATCCTGTGGGAGATGTCCCTGCCATGGCAGGGTGCTGGAACTAGACGGTCTTTGAGGTCCCTTCCAACGCAAGTCATTCTATGATTCTATGTTCTATGAAGAAATGTGAAATAATTGACAAGAGTTTGATTAATAAGACAGAAATGTCATGCTATTTAAGATTAATATGTGACATTTTTCACCGGCATTATCAACAATAGTTCAAACAGTGAAAGCACTGAAATTTATTTTAGGTAGTATTTGTCCATGTTTTAAACTGAAAATCAAATTAAATTAATATTGTGTTGGGTAGTGCAGTTATATTTTGTGCTGAGCAAGGAAGGAAGGTGAAATAAGGAATTTAACAAAGGCAATGAAGACATACTTGGCACTAGTATGTAACTTTACCTAGTTTTGCTGTATCTGAGTTTCTGGGAAGAAGCAGATGAGGTCTATTGCCTTGATGTTGATCAGGGACCAGAATAAAAGGTACGTTTTGAGGACCTGGTGTGATTTGGTGTATGTTCACACAACTGCAAAATTGCAAGCAGTTGAACTAGTCATCTTACGGAAATTCTGCCCTCCAACACAGATGTGGTAATGAACATACTCCAGCCCATCCAAATAGTAAACCAATAATCAGATTTCAGGACAAGGATGGGCAGGCAGTCATGCCCATGATCTCCATCCTGAAGATTCCCATCACTGTGATTTACAGCTGTCAGTGGCATTTCAAGATGAGGACTCTATACTTAGCAGTATGGTCAAATTCTCCCTCCTCAGCACTTTGTAGGGACTATGGAGTTCAGACTATTGAGGAGTCAAGAAGAGAACATGAATGATGGCATGGAAAATCAACTGATTATTTGAAACTTACTTGTTCTTTTACCTTATATTTATTGGTTTTAAGGTTAAATCTCCAGAAATAAAAAGACGTTATGAAATGCAAGTTAAATAATGGGTGAATACACTAGACTAAAATCTTGCATGATTTACTTCATTAAAAATATTGAACTGCACAAGCAACAAATGCTGGCATAATCAATTTGATAATATAGTCACATAGATCAATGCCTTTACTTGCCATTTAGTATCACATTGATTTGACACCATTGTCTTCACAGGCAGTTCTTAACATCATCTAGTTATATATGAACACGCTGTTGCAAAACTATACACTTGTGCATATTCTTTGTAATATGTATTATTGAAAATTGCTGGGTGGGGGATTGCTAAGGCAGCAGAAAAAAATGGTTTCTATGACAGCGTTTTTTCCCTGCTGGTAAATACTTGGACAAGATTTGGCTTTGAAGTAATAGCAAGTATGAGACTTACTAGACCTATTTTGTCTTGCATATTGGATACAACAGAGGCACCTCAGTGGGGAAGTTTTTAACAGATGAAACCAAAAAGACTCGGAGATTCAGTGTGGCCATATTCTCCCTAGATCTGCAGCAGCAGCCACTTCCAACCACAGCTACATGCCTTATATCTTTTACTTGATTGGAGAGCAGGCTTTTACCTTTGCTGTTTTGACTTTGGATTCACACAGCAGTAGCATCACAGAGTGTTGTCCAGTGTTTTAGTACGTAGAAACTTCACCTGTGCTATTTTGATTGTATCGATGTGTTCTAGGTGCACCTAGGAGCAGACTAGGTGTGCCTGTGAGGCAGATTGTGCAGTGGTGTTTATCAATGAGAATTTTCCCTAGTATTGGCTCACACATGAGGTTCCTTAAATGTCCAGAAACTTCTGGCAAGCTATAATTGTATTGCATATGTGTGTAATAGCAGTGGAATATTATGGTAAGGCTTGACATTTTCTTAGATGCTAGAGAAGAACACTAAAAGGGGGATCACTTTCTGTAGCCCACAAAATGTAGGGGACACAGATGTTTTCTAAGCACGATAGAAGCACTCTAAGCGTGTGTATGTGTGTGTGTGTACACCCTTAGTTTTTCTCAGGAACACATTTGGAGCCAGCTCCTCTACATGCAGCTGTTGCTGCTGCACCAGTAACAGCTGTGTGAAGCGCTGATGTTTGCATCACATTTTTGCTTTGGAAATTATTTTCTTCCTCTTAATTATCTTGTGCTTGGTCATTTGTGTAGGTTCAGATGTGTGCCCTGTGAGTTTGGTGAGCATCGGGGAACAGACAGGATAAAATATGATTTGGCATTGTATTTTTTTAAAGCAAATATTGCATCTCAGAAAAAGAAAAAGACACAGTTAGGAAATCCTGGAAGTTTTGCAAACTGTATTGGCTCAAAATGAAACAATCTAATCTGCAAGTCAGCAGATGACTACTTCAGTGCCTCTATCTGTGCTCTGATTCAAGCCGTTGCAGTATTTTCTAAGGTTTCAGAGTGACAAACAGCAGCAATCACTATGTATTATCACGAATTTTATGGTAAACCCAACAGAGATAGTCTAGTTTATGGCACAGGCAGTCCTATTTTGAAAAAAACATAACACAAGCATTTGGTTTATTGATCCTGTCTCTTCATTAGTTCCTATCTCATCTTTCTCAGCATCGTAAGCCGCGAAACAGATAAAGACACAGAGACAGAAACATCATAGTAACTCTGAAACCAAATCCCATGCAACAGAAGCACTATTACCAAGTGGGGTTTTCTTTTTTTTTGTATTTTTGTTGCTTTTATTTTAAATTAGAGCATTATTAATTGCAAACTGTGGATCAAGCTGATCCATGTAATTATGCAACAGCAAGTACAGTCCTACAAGTACAAGACCCTTTTACCAGCAAGGCCAGTGAGTCTTCCCCTCCCTCTAACCTCCCATCAGTGTAACGTTCAATCCAGTGATGTAGAACACACTGTCAGCAGCCTGGATGAATTCTCCTTTTGTCTTTCACGTGTGCTTTTAGAATTAAGCCTACTTTACTGGATTTGTGAACCACAAAATGGAACAGGTTCTTCACAGAGCTGCATGCCAGTTTTGCAGTCTGCTGTTGAAAATACGCTGGCATTTACACAGGGTTAGCCCAGTTTGACTAAAGAGACCTGTGAAGTGTTAATAAAGTATAAAAATTAGTGCATAACAGTAAGGAAGTGCATAACAGTAAGCAAGTGCCCTAGAGAAGCCTCTGAAGAACTGCCCCGGTCACAATTTAGTGGCAGCATATTCCTGTCTTGGCGTCATACTGAGGGAAAAATGAAACCTTGTGAGAAAGGTAGAAGAACTGCTGCTTGAAAGTGCCAGGATCACAAAGAATTAAATTAAAAAGCATGACAACATTTGGAAGTTTAATGAAATGATTGAATCAGTAACGGTCCATTTCTTTGGCCCTTCCAGCACATTTCATTCACTCCCTTTTTAAAATTAGATTGTTTGTATTCTCTCCAGATTCAGTAATTCCCTAGATATTTTATCATTGAATTGCACTGTGTTTCGTAACTGTACCTTTTTTCCCCCAGAATGTGACATTTACTCTTTTTTGTCCCCAAATACAGATTTTACATTGAAATATCTTTCATGCCTCTCAGCATTCGTTTGTGGGTTTTTTACATAATCTTTCTGATGTTTTATGAATGCATATATGTAGTCTTTCTATAGCTACTAGAAATGAGTCTTAGGCCTAGCAAATTAACAGTTAATGAATAATTGTAAAGGCTGGCTAGTACTGTATTTGTCACAGACCACAGAAAGGCTCAGACAAAAGGTTTGTCAGTGTTTTGTCTTTTGGGGAACCGGTTTTGCAAATGCTGAAGCCAGTGTTACCTCGCAGCTTGCAAGCCTGAATTCTTAATGTATGACCCTACTGAAGACAAGGGATGAAGAAATCTTCACCTCTTCTGACTGTTTTTGACTCAGTGGAACAGAATGCTTGCAGAGGTTCTAGGAAGGAGAGGTTACTTTTATTCAGATCTCAGCCACATAAAGTTAGAGAACACTAGAAACAGCATGTCTAGTATTCATCTCTACAGTACTGGAGGGAATTCTATTTTCTTAATATTTTGCATTTTCAGAAGTAGACTCCTCTTTTTTTTTTTTTTTTGTGTTGTCCATGAGTCCGTATGAAGAAAGAGAAGCCCTTTTGGAATGTATTTCAACAAAATATTTAACACTATCGGACTGAGAAGATATGTTTTTTAAAAGAAACCTTTTTGGTTATTATTATGAAAGAAAATTTGATAACAACATTTTGAACAGTCCCACAGACAAGGTGGCTAAGACTTCAGTGTTCTCTGTAGACTTCTTAAAGGAGTTATGCATATGAAATTGATTTTATCCCAGTTATTGTACCTAGTAACTGAAAAAAGATTACCTAAAATGCAATCATGATTTTCATTTCTGCAATGCTTGCAAGTATTCACAGAGAAAATCTCAGGTATGCTGTGTGATTATATTGCATACACTGAACTCTCACATCTCCCAAACATTCCAACAGATGTTTACAAATATCAGTAAAAATTAAAATTTTTTAAAAGTCCATTCTCTTAAATAAATATCCTGTTGCTAGAGTGTAGCCATGCAAACAAATTTATCCTTACAGTTAAAAACACCCCTAAAGACTCTCTAATACCATTTACTTCACTGTCATAGCATATTATAAACCCCTACTCTCCATGTATTGACAGGAGGAGTTCTGGACTTTTTAACTTTATGGTAAAAAATAACTTTCAAAAGCAGGTTTTCACATTATTTGAACACTGATAGGGGTCACCCTGGTCACTCTCCTTTTAATCTAATATAAAAGAGAATTACATGTGGTGGACCAGCTGCAGAATAAGTGTTGTCCCTCACTCGTTGTTCAGTTGACAGTTCCATCATCTCCAAGGTGAAGGACTGTCAAGGGACATTCTGCCTGTGAAGAGATGCTCGGTCTCTACTGATGCTGGAAAATTCAAAGTAATAAATGACCTGAAAATTAGGATATAAAAAAAGAGAAAAAACACAAAACTTTTTTTTTTCTCTGCTTGGTGAAGTTAACAGGACAGTGCAAGAACAAGTTTTTACTAACTTGTAACCCAGAACAGGTTTTGAAATTTTTAAAGCTTGGGGGTCAAAAAAATAAATGTCTCCAAAGTCATGCCCTAATCTGACAAGATTGACTTCTTTCGCTTGTCAGCTGTAGGTGTCAGCAGAAAAGATTTTAAGAGGTTTCAGTTTTTCTCTTAGCCGTAAGAACTTGATCCACATTCCAAGATGAGACTCATCTCCAGACTGAAACACCTAAGTTTAGGTGTTATGGGCTATTGACAGGATTCAATTGCCTGAGCTTCCTCACCCAATGATATTTGCAGTGCCCAAGGATATTCTACCTGATCGCCAGGTACCTCTTCTAGAAAGGTGTGAGTCTCGAGTGGGATCCAGTACATCAGACAGCACCATTGGGATGTCTTGATAACAACAACCATCTCAAAAGGCACTCAAAATACTGCACTGAGCCTCTCGCAAGTACAGGCCATTCAGTCTGGAGACCAGCTCATGTTGCTCCGAAGTAGATCCTTAGTGCGAGTTTGGCTGAACCTTCCCTCCCAGCCCACTTGCTCAGCTGACATGGCATAAGATGCAGTTGCCCTTGTCAGCATCTAAGATAAAAGCTACCGCAAGGGTGGGAGATAAGATTTAAAGTACATTGATGCTCTTGCAAGCAGTACTGAAGACATGTCAGGTAGCACTGGATATGTGTGGGCAGCAGAACCAAAGCTCAGCATTCAGTGACTGTATTAAGAGAGCCTAGGCACTTGTTATGGTTTGAGCTGAACAGAACCAATTCTGTTCAGTGATTTTACTTTCCAGTTAAGTTTCTTTCAAGTGACTGCACTTTCTGAAGTTAACAGCATATTTTTATAGACAGTGTCGGTTTCTAGGAGTGATAATGCTCAGTGTTTAGTTACTACCAAGGACTGGCATGCAGAAAGGCTCCTGGTTGTACTTACTTCTGTAGTAACCAAAGTCACTGTTGGGTCTTGTGTACCACATTGAGGGTGCTAGGAAGTAAAATGGGACACAAGAAAGTAAAAAGTTGCACCTCTGTGGAGATACAGACAGAACAGTTGACCAGAACCTCACCAACAAAGTATCTCATTCCATATGTATCATATTCAGTATAAAGCTGAGGGATCACAGAGGTTAAGCCTTCTTGCTCTTACTCATTTTCAATGGCCAACATCTGAGGAGGACTCCATCCATTCTTCTGTCCTAGATCCTGATCCAGAGTTCCTGAATTCAGCTTCTGTGTCTCATTCCCCTCTGTCACTGAGCCTGGGACTTCCCCAGTGCCTGCTTGTTCTTCAGCATCCGTGGTGATTGCTATCAGGGAGGAAGTCAGGTTTGATATCAGTTTTATATATATATATTTGGTATATATTATTTTTATTATTTCTTTATTAGTACCATTATTGTTTTATTACAGCTCTTTTAGTTTTCTTCTCCAATCCATAAGTCTCTCTGCCTTATTCCCTTTCTCATCTTATTTGGGGAAGAAGAGGGGTTAGAGAGCATCTGTCATTCATTTAGTGGCTGGCCCAGCCCTAACCCTTGACAAAACAATGCACATTTAGAAACCTATTCTTAGGTGTTTTGCTCATGAAATAAATACCTGTTTAAATGCCTACACTAACAGCTACATGAGTTTGTTCCCAGTATGACTGTCTTGTTAAAGTAATTTTCTGTGCATCAGCTGCATGTAAGGCTTTGGCAGTCCGTGGGAGCGAGCATCCTTACAGTGCCTTCTGTCTCGCTGCTCTTAGGAAAACTTTTCTTGGAGCTGATAATGAGAACTCCCTCCAGGATAATGGAAAGCAGAGTGTGGAAGTGCTCTGTGGTTACCGAAGGTCAGCATCTGTTTTTTAGGGGTTTTTTGCCCCGGTATTGAATCTGTAGTTGGATCTTTTTCTGCCTGAACTGAGCAAGCTAATGAAACTGTGCAAGCTTACCACTGTGCACAGATAGCTGGTGATTCTACAGCCTGATAATGTACTGTAGTATGTGTCTCGGCCTCACATAAATCTAAGGATCCAATTCAAAGATGATGATGGCATTCTATTGGTATTTTTTTTTTTAATAAAGAGATAGTTGTTGTTATACGTGTATCAATTCTATGCCATATCATCTATTCATGGTATGTATGGTGCATCTTTATTTACATCAGAATTCACCCTGTGCAAAACTATAGCCAGTGAAAGTCCATTTCTATAGCTAGGGTAAAATTAGTTCTATACTAGTAATCAAATGGCTATTACAGCACTGCCTCAAGTAGGAAAGCATTGCAGGAATGGATAGGAAGCTGAAAAAACCCAACATATTCTTTTTTACTATAGGTTAGTGGTGTATATAGTATATATAGAATTTTTAATGTATGCTAACTTTGTATACTAGGAAACTAAGATGACGGAAATGAGGATTCTATCACTAAACCATTTTTTTGTCTTGAGCCACTTCAAAATCCACCTGGCAATATAAATTTCCTGACTGTCTCCAAGCCACATTGCCAGCTTTGGAGTGCAGACAAGCGCCTGCCCGTACCAAGCCAAAATGTACTCCTCCATACAGACATCGTGTGCTAGGGAGATTAAACCCCAGAGGAAAATCTTTCAAACAGTTCTAAAAATACCATCTCTCTTCTTATTCTTCTCTGCCAAAACAAATTACTAATATTTGCCCTATGTAAAGACTCCAGTAGCATTGCTATTGGGAACTCAGCTGCTCTGAGACTGAAAAACCACCCAATAAAATCTCCAAAAAGCACAGAAGAGCGAAAAAGGAGCAAAAACCAGGGTATTACTCTAATACACTTCAGGTACATGAGAATGCAACTGTCATGCAGGTGCAGGGAGATGGACAAGATGACCTACACTATATGTCTTTTCTTCTCTATCAAAAATTATTATGGTTCTATAATTAGATCAAAGTCTTGCTCTCTTCAGCCTGCGAATGGTGCCAAGTGTTATCGGTATGGAAAGGCAGGACATTTAAACCGCTCAGTCAGGTGAAGGCACTTGTCACTGATACTATTTTCCTGAGTGTTGATAATGACTGTTCAGCTAATCCAGTTCATAGACTGCTTTGCTATATTGTAATGATATTTGCACCCCTGGAAGACAGCCACACACTATTGAAATGATGCTTGATAATGTTTTTTTACCAGTTCTGCTTCAATTGACCTGACTGCAGCATCATCAAAATGTCCAGTTTATAGAACCTAAGCTATATTTGGTGTCTCCTTAATGGAAAAGAAAAATCAATCCCTAAACACAGTGACCTTAATGCGTTAAGTTATAGCTGTCATTTGTCTTGAATGCAAGAGGGAGCAAATTCACTTTGGGGCCTCACTTTCTTTACATGGCTATTTTAAAGCTAGAGGTTGCTGATGGACATCCTTCCCTTCTCCACAGAGCAACCCTTGTGTTTGACCTCATCTCCTTGGTGACAGGCTGGATGCAGGCTAATGGATGGGCTGTGGATTGAGTTTGTATTAACATAACTCAGAAAGTTATTATCCTAATTTTTAACATAAACCCCTCAAACTGAAAGGATATAGAGAAGCCTAACAATGCAGCTGTCAACCAGGAAAGTTCTATATAATACAGTATGCTGACAAATGGCCTACTGATGTGTAGAAAAACCTTTGTGCTTTACTGAGTTCAGGTGAATTGAGGCCAAATTTGGTAGAACTTCAGTAGAAGTGGATCTGTGAATTGAAACACTTGTTTCTGAGACAACCTTATTGTTTGAAGATTGCTTTGGACAAGATTTAGGCTGCTCGCTTGGAGCAGTTGTCCCCACCACACATGTGGCTCAAAGGTGTTTGCAGGATAAATCATTAGTTTAGACCTTTATGTTTCCATTAGTGGTTGGAACATATTTGGCAGTCACCCAGGACAGTTCTCTGGTAGTTTCCCTTGAAAGCAAGCCAATTACATGAACTGAAACTGCTCCATGAACCAAAGCAACATGCAAGAAGTGGAAAAGGCTTTTTTGTTTGCTTCAAAAGCTTGTTAAACTCATCATCTCAAATTTAGCTATTTTAAATCCCTCATCTCTGTGCTGCAATTAATTTCCTCTTGCCTTAAGATTTCTGAGTCTCTTGTATGAAGTGGCCTGGCTGAAAAAATTTGACTGCAGATGCCATTATATTAGAGCAGTCATTACTCAAGGTTTCAGAAGCTAATAAAAGCATGTCAGCAGCTTTTGTGGTCCTAGAGTCCAACTAACATCAAGAGCCCTTGAAAACTCAAGAAATTACAAGACACAAGTCTTACTTCAATGAAAGCAAGATGAACACCAACATGGGGGTCCACTGTTGTGCACGAGAATACTAACTCAGAATTCCTATCTCTTTGTTTTGCTAGAGCTTGCAAACAAAGGGAAAAATAAGCTTACATTGCACTTAAACTTGTGACACAATCAGACAATATGCAGCCCTTGCCTTTCCTCCAGTAACTCTGAAAACCTTCTTCATAATCTGCACAATGACACTCATTGTAAATGGAATTCATCCTAGTGTACAGCACTAGTCAAGCTCCTAATTTTTGCCCAAGGGATTGCAGAGAATCATAAGCAGGTTTTCTATGCAGGGCTGAATTTCATCCAAAATTAGATGCCAGTGTCACATCATTATGTTTCAGGGCAATACAACTAATTATCAAATGTAGGATCTGAGGACGAATGAGGTAGCTTCAGAAAATGTCTTGGTAAACAATTAGAGTTTAAATTTGTTTTTTTTTGTTCAATATATGCTAAACTAGTGTCCAGGAGTATAATATCTGAATAAAGTAATATATGAAATGGACTGAGTGTATGGCTGTTGTATGAATATCTTGTTTGGTTTGTCACTTTAATTTCCTATTATTTTATTGTGTCCTGACTTCCTTTCTGTTTATGGGAAATATAAGCATGACATTAATTTCATTATCCTATTCTGCATGCAAGCGTGTATTACATTTGCAAATGAAGGAGTGGTAAGGAGAAGAAAATTCAGTAAGAGGGTTTATTATGCATGCATAACGAAGCAAGTGCTTGTTTTAGAACAGTACATCTTGTACAGTTGCGATAAGTATTGCCAAGATTTAAGTATGAGTTTTATGAATAGAAATTTTTTTTTAAGTAACTACAGTGGAAATTACTACAGTTCATTGACCTCAGCATGTTTTATCTTGAGTAGCACCACATATTATGATATTCATTATTAGACCTAGTTAAAATCTGAAACAGAAAAATAAGAGACAAATGTGGGTATTATTAAAATATGTAACTTGTTATAAGCTCTCATTATTGTCAGTAGCCTCCTCTTTTATGGTATCTTAAGTAAAAACAAAAAAAAACTGCAAAAAGATGTTTGCCAGGACTAACTGTAAAAACAAAAACCTTGAGAACAATAATTTTATACATTTAAACTAATCTAAAATACTTGTTCCTATAAAATCTGCATTTGGCTGTAAATTCCAGGATATTAATACTATGCATGAAGTGATGGAACCATAGGTTTACTAGAAGTGATTTATGAGAATGCAGCTCGTTAGCAGAGCCAAGTTGGTAGCACAGATAGCAGTAGCACTATTTCTCCTCATAGCATAGTATAATGTTGCTACATTATTTAGATTTAGTGATGTCAACTTCTGCTTCTAATAAAGTCACAATTATGTATCTGAGCTCTGATTTTATTTCATAACACAGGTGGCCTATCCTCAGTGATGTAATGCAATATGAAGGATACTAATGTAGAAATTAACCATAAAACGTGTAATACAGAAACTTGGACGTGGAATATTGTGACTTGAACTATCAGTAGCCATTCTGTACAATTTATTTCTTTACTATAGTTCTGTTATATATAATCATATATTAATTTAAAATATTACAATATCATAAGTGCAATATTGATAGCTACTGGTATTATATTAATATTGACATCACCACGATGTTATATATGGCATTATAATTTTTATTATATTATTGTACTAATAATGGAATGGTATAATAATGTAATGTATGTAATATGAGTATTACATTAGATAGAACTATAGTTTCATAGTTTTACTATATGTACTATATTACATAAATTATATATACTCTATGAACCAAACAGACAGAAAGCCTGAGATACGTATATTAATACTCTGTTTGTTTTTTTTTCACCTAGGTAATTAGTATGAAATTTTTCTTTCTTTCATCTTCCATGATTATATTTTCTCCTTCCTCATTTTCTCTGGTGCCTTGTCATTTGTTTCTTTAAATTCCAACCATCTTTATCTTCTTTGTCATATTTTTCCATACTTTCTAGATATCGTCCCTCACTAAAATTATTAAAGATATAGTCATGCAGTTCACTGGGCTAACACTGGAACATAGGGTGCTATTTCTGGCACAATCATAAATCTGCAGACAAATCTTTTCATGTCATCTGACTGCTTGCTTTCACTTTTTCCATAGTGCTAGAAGTGTACAGTGTTGTACTGAGCTCCTCTGTCCTCCTAGTTATTAGAAAAGGGATAAATAATAATTATATGTTATGCTATGCTATGCTATGCTATGTTATGTAATAAATAATTATATAATGAATAAACGCAGTGCCCCATGCCCAACTCGATCAGAAAATTAACCTTGTGTGGGCAAGACATGAAAGAGGGGCCGAATAACTTTTTGAAGAATTGCGTAACTATTTAACTTCAGGAAGATATCCAAATCCCTGATGGAAGGACACATAAAACTCTATTTTTTTCTCTTGGTATTTCCTAATAATGTCTTATTAAACATGCTAGATTTATGTTGGCCTACAATAGGCAGCTGTGATGTCTAATTCAGCCCTATAGATTCCAGAATGCAGCCAAGGTGCATACAAGTTCTGTACTGCAAAGATGAGTATAGGGAGGCCAAATACTAGCACTGCATTCAGGGCAGGAGTCAGTCAGGCTTCAGAATGGTGTTTTGAATACTAAATAGAAGCTTATGTAACCATATGACAAATAGAGATGAAGACAGAGATGACCATATAAATCACATATGGACATAGTTGCTTTTTTATTTGCCTATATAAAACACATACAGTAATACTGGCAAAGCTCATCAGTTATTCTACTAGAACAGAATAGATTATTTTGAATATACAGAAGTATCTTGTACTAAATTCATAACTGGAATTAACTATATAGAGGTCACTGGATATGGTAGAGTGTCCAGCATTTAAGAACTGTATTCCTCTCAAATGAGGAAAAAGAAAATTTGCAGGACAGCGATAGCTACTAATATGAAGTTTGACTCTCACTTGGTCACCCCTGTCATGATGCAAATGAAGGCCTGATTGTTTTTAAATCACTATAGACTTACTTCCCAAATGATCTAGTCATAGCCTTAAGGTACTGAAATTCTGCTTCAATAATTTCGTACAGTATAGTACTTGTATTAAAAATGGGAGAGATTATCTCTAAATACAAGCAATGAGACCTGACAAAAATACCATTCTTTGGACATTTTTACTGTGCACTTGCATTATTTCCCACATGTGAGGGGGGGATGGTTTAGAACGCCTCCACTACTGAGTGTGCACGTCCCATCAGACAGCTATTGATATCAGTGTGAGCCAGCTCAGAAGAATCCAGCTTCACATTAACACATCAAATCTCGTAATGGCCAATTTTCTGTTGGGTTTTCCTGACAGTATATTGACAGTGTAGTGGAAAGCTGCTCAAGAATGAAGTTAAACCAAAATCACTGGTGACAGAAATCTAGCAGAATAAGTTGCTTTAAAACAATGTGTAACCATTGAAGTGTCAATGGGATGTATAAAAAATAATGAGGTTTAGAGACTGAGGCAGTGGAAAGTTTATGCAGAAGGGAAGTAACAGAAGAACAGCGTATAAAATAGCTTCCCTAAACCTATTAATGCACTTGCTATGCAAAGATTTTTTTTTTCATGCCCATTTATACCAACTCTTTGTTAAACTTTTCATTAATATTGTAAGTACCAACTCAGTTTGGGCTGTCCAAAAGTTTAAAAATTACATTCATATTGATTATAGGCAAATACATGGTGTTACATAAAACACTGAGTGTGGCCCCTGAGCCCACTAGTGCTGTAGCCATTCAGTGAAGTCTGTACTAGAGGACCATGTTGCTGCTAGAATCATAGAATATCTTGAATTGTAGGGAACCCATAAGGATCGAGTCCAACCACCTGTTCCTTGCAGGACTGCCTAAAACTAAACCATAGTGTCATCTAGATGAACGTTACTGTTTGTTTGCTTCTGCTTTCATACATGCAGTTATGTAACCAAATATTATGTGAAGCCAGCGGCAAGCCAGTGAGATTATAAGCAGTTTTTTTGCTTGTTGTGTTTTAATCAAGAATAGGCAGTTTACTAGGTTTTAAATACAGGGAGGAAATGTCTCATCAGTAATTCATTGAGTCATCTATTTTAATTAGCTGAAGAGTTAAAGAGCTCACACACTGGTATTCATATTCATTAAGGAAATGCACTGTCAAATCTGTTATTTAATAAGCGTGCACTGTTTTATAACACAGGTGGTCGTGCTAGCAGCTTATCTGAAATCAAAGTTACAAAGTACTTCTGTTCATTTATGTAGCATTTAAGTCATTAAACATTCAATGCAGAATCACAGTTCAGAAATAAAGGAGAATCCAGAGAGTCAGTAATGGATATAAATTCAGTCATTTTTTAAGAAGACTCATTCTTAAGAAATGTGGCACAGTAAAGCAGGAAATTTAATGATGGTGCTCTTGGAGTTGAGAGCTCCCCATTTGTATTTGTAATAGGTGATGCTGAAGCCAGAAAGTTGAGAAAAACCAGCCTAGCTCATTTTTCTGAAATCGAGAACTGCTAATGTTGCACTATGTTCAGTAAATTCATGGGATTAATTGACACACCAGGAGGCCTCGTGAAACAGCACCAAGCTGTAATCAGCCACTTGAGTTGTTGTCTCAGAAAGCCTCAGGTCTCAGAGGCAACACTAGAAGTGCTCATTAAGTCTGGGTAATGTATTCCCAACCAAGGACTTGTGACAGAATGAGCTCTATGTTATACGGATTATTTATTTGAGGGGACATGAGGATGGATCATCTTTTATTTGTTCAACAAAGTATCTATTTAAGGTCTTTTGTGCCCCAGACACCAGCATATTTATTTTAAATTGTGTTGTATTATACAATACTATGCCTAATTCAAAAAATCATGTATGGTGAATTCAAGAATACAACAGATGTTTGCCATCAGTTTGGTATCATATTCGTCTGTTACTCAAAAATATTACATTAGAAAAAAATGTAGCTTTGATTATAAAGAGGTATTCTTTTTCTTTTCCACATCTTGGGCTTTTTTTCAGATCTGCCTCTGCAAGAATATTCCCACTCTCCCTTTAATAGTCTCAGGAAATCCCCCTGCATCTAAATTCTGTCTTATCTTGTGTTTGCTTTGGTTTTCCACTTACTATGGTTATTATAGCTGGATCTTTTACTCCCATTAGAATGAGTAGAAAAGCTTCGATTGACTCCAGTCATGTTAAACTGCACTAGACCCCGGGTTGGAGATGGAGGTGGCTGCATCTCCGGTTTGTTGTTACCCAGTTTTTGGGAAAGGAGGTCACAAAGAGGTAAGGGTTGGGTGGAGCGCTTTAGGCAAACATTTTTAGATAGCCGTTCATGCTTTTTTGCAGTATGTCCTTACCCGAGGTGAGAGAACAGCAAAGGGAGTTGATAAGTGGCACCAAGGGGTCCCAACTGACCATGAGAATGGGGGGTTTTTCCACATTCTCACAAGGGCCAGGAATTTGTGCCCGTGATATATTCTGACTAAAATGTCTTTCTTTTCTATGAATATATAATCAAAGATATTGCACACTCACAGCTGATTAGTTAACATCACTACTGATTATACTCTCTGGTAAACACAGAAACTGGCAGGTTGGACCAGGGTTCTGTCTCTGGCATGGATTGTAAGTTGAAGGAAACGGGGGACAAAAAAAAAAGTAGGGAAATAAACAACGCCACAGTCATGCAGGATCAGCTGTAAGTGGAGCAAGATACCATGGGCTGAAAGGATTTTTCTGTATGCCCCTGAAGCTGATATATCCTGAGCATGGAAACTGTGAAGGAAACCATTTGGCACTTGAGTCACATTCACTTACGGCAGTGCTCAGCATTGCCCCTAAGCCCTCACTTCTCATGTGTTTCCACATTTCCCAAAGCATTCATTACTCCCTGCTGAGGAGACCTCCTCATACTGAGAATAAAAACCAGAACTTTATCCTGAAAAGTCTTTCCTAGAGGAAGGTTGGAAGTGATGCAAGAGTGTAGAAATTGTACAGAGTTTCTGGATTAGGTAAACCTGGAGGTGCTGGACACTGGATTGATATCTTCAGTCAATAATCATTTTCTATGGTCAACAATCAAATATTTCTGCTAATTCTTTAGATATGTCAGTAGCTACTGACTTTTCCGTGTGAACATATTCCCAAGTTGTCATACAGAAGTAAGTTTGGAAAATAGCTGTGTCCCTTTCGGTGCAGGAGATACTACCAGGTAATTATTCCTGTGAGATGGATTTCAATGATGGAGTAGCAGGGAGTTTTACTTTGGAAATTGCCATAACAGTGCCATTAATCCGCAAGTTGTATTTAGAATTTAGATGACTTTTAATTGCCAGATGTGCTGTAGAGTGGGTTTCAAGACATAAGCATTTGGCTAAAAATGAGCTAGAAAAAGTATTCACTCTCTACCTTTTCTTCTATCCATCCTTCCTTCCACCTCTGTTCTACTCTTCCTTTACCTTCCCTTCCTTTCTCTTCCTCCTCCTTATGCATTTTTTTCAATCAGAATTCAAATACTAACTTTCATTTGGCAGATGAATACAATGAATTCTTTTGTTTTGGCTCACATCAGTGGAAATGTAGCATGTAAAAAACTGCAGTTTTTAATGAAAAAAATTATGTAGAAGTTTGCAACTCACACGAATGTATTTAGGGAGGAGCAGATGAAGAGGAGTGTATATGTGTGTAAACAACCTTCCTTTTCCACTTGGATAACCTCAAGGGCTGAGGAAAGTGAAAGCTTTCCTAAATTGATGTTTTGGGTGTCTGTTGAATAAAAAAGCAAAAATGGATGCATGAAAACCTAATGTGCAAAAATACCTTCATTTCTGGTTAAAAGCATGTCATCAAATGCTACACAACACAATGATGATGAGGTCTTTTATGGGGAAGTTTTAAGAGAAGGTGGACAGTATAAATATAATTCAAATGTAGGATTAATGCTTACCCTGTTAGACTTTTCTCTGAAGTAGATTGCAAATATACATAAGAAAATAAATTGACCAATCTAGATTTACTAAAATTTTTTAATATTTTATCATAAAATTAACAACTTTCTCCATTGCTATGAACAATAGAAACCCACTGAAATTAGATATTGTATTGCATCATTTATGGTACTGAATTATTCTACATGAACTAGCTTTAATATTACGGTATCTGCAGAGAAAGAGTCAAACTGCATTAAAAGAGAGAGGATGTAAATGTTCAATGTTATTGGTATCAAAGACTATAAAAAGCCTGTATTTTCTGAAAAAGGCACTTAATAAAACAAGAGTCCAACAGCCACAGGTGAGTTGTGTGATAGCTATTCCTGTGCTTATAACAAATGCTGGATTTTCCTACACAGTTACTGCACAATCATTATCATTAATGTAAAGTGATTTCAGATAACTTGAATATGAAAGACACTGCCTGTAAGTTAATTTCTTTTGTGTTCTATAGGAGACTTTAGGTCAAAATGCACAAAGATCTTAAATTACTTCAAGTTTCATCTGAGAAGAGGTGTCAGACAAAGAAATACAACATCACACAATCTTAAATGCAGTGCTGGAACATGCATTGTACTCTAAAAATTGCAATTGGACAAATAAGAATGATAAGAGATAAATGGAGAACTAACTCTTCAGATTAATTGATAATATCTCACTCATCAGAAAAGAGGTAAAAGAAATGATCACTTGAGAGGAGGAGAAAGTAGTATGAAGTACTGAACAAATTGAAGAAATTGACTTTAAATGGAAGGCAGGCAATAATGTAACAATCAGATTCACTGAAAGACTCACATTTGTGCAGAGAAGAAGGACTCAGGAAAAAGCAAGTGATGCATTTTTTTTTCTTGACTACAGTAAGAGTTCTGTCCAACTTAGAAAAAACATTTCTATTCTATCTACATTTTAAGATGTTCATATTGGAATATAATTGCAATGAAGCCTTAGTAGGGAGTCTAGATTTACATCAGTCACACCAATCATCGTATCTGCAGATTAGCTGGAAACATTCTGAGATCTTCTATAACTTTCTATCTTTGGAGTCTTACCCATGAGGTTCTTAGAATTTGTTTCTAAATGCCTAGGGTATAATCTTAACTGTAATAAAACCACATTAATTTCATGTAGCAGGACAAGAGGCAAGGGTAGATTTAGGTTAGAAACTAGGAAGAAGTTCATCACTGTGAGGGTGATGAGACGCTGGAACAAGTTGCCCAGAGAAGTTGTGGAAACCGCCTCCCTGGAAGTGTTCAAGGCCAGGCTGGCTGAGGCTTTGAACAACCTGGTCTAGTGGGAGCTATCCTTGCCTGTGGCAGGTGGCTTGGAATTAGACGATCCTTAAGGTCCCTCCCAACTCAAACCATGCTATGACTATATGATTCTGTGATTATTGCAGAAATCACTTGAGCTTCTACAGCCATGTTGCAACCCAGACAGTTCTGACTTCCTTTGTGTTCTCAGGTTGTCCTTGAGTCACGTCTCTTCATCTTTTTGGTGCTGTTGCTCTAATCACAGAATAACTTTTTTTTAAAAAAAAAAAAAAAAATGTTAGTGTTTGGAAAGTGTTATTTGATTACTTTATACCTAGAAAGTATTTTCGAAATAATAAGTCAAATGCTAATCATAGCACTAGTATAGGCCACACATTGACAATGAAAACCAAAGATAAAAATCAAGCAGCATCACATATCACAATATCGTAAGTAGTTTTGGTATAACTGTAAATTTTCATGTAATACAATCAAATTTAGTTTTCTGTTCAATCAAACAGCATCATATATTTCCCTTCATAAACATATTATTCTCCGTTTTAAAATTACACCTTCTACTACATTATGAAGGCTGTCCTTAAGTCTCTTCTGATGATTCTGGATTCCAGCCTAAATTTAGTGAAAGCACCATTTGGTCTTTACCCTTGAGTGTATTTCTCTGTTTCTTTTGGAAATTCTGCATTTGCTGTATTCAGATATAATATATTCAATATATAATTATATTAATACAGGCAGAAGTGGTGACTGAGCACTTAAAATGAAAGTTTTACAATTGCTATCTCTTCCCATCCACATGCAGGTCACCACCAGGAGATGTTCGGTACCAGCCCAGGCAATTTTACAGATTTCCCTCAAAAAATATTATTTACAAGTGCTCACATGAATGGTACAATGAAAATATGAATTACAGATTGAAATCAAATATGCCTAATTGTAGCATCTAACTCACTTTTAAACCTCTAATTCGTACTGTCCTGAACAAGGATCTCCAAAGTATATCTATATTTTTAGCAAATTGTAGGGACCAAATCTGCCTCAAAAACTATGTCTACACTTTGATTTGCCCCAACAAGTAGACCTAGTCTCTTGGGCCCAGTGATGGAGACAAAATTGTCAGCCACACCACATCCCAGGTCACGTCCATACTTGGCTTAAGTCTCCTCGGGTCTATGTGGTACCCTTAGGTACAACTGTTCTATTTAGTTTGTTTCACTCTGTCTGAAAAAAGTGTGAGGGCTATGTTAAAACACTGCCTAGGTAGTTCTTTTTCAACATAACTCTGCATACATTTTTATGGCATACAAGTGCTGCTTGCCCTGGGGAAGGCTATGAGATGGAGATGCCTAGGGGAATGCAGTTTGATGATTGTTGGAAGACTATACAGGGCATGGAGAGCCTTGCTGCCTGTAGAGTGCGGTCCCTGAACTGAATGTTGTTCTAGAACTGCACTCGTTTTTACCTCAAAGAGAACTAGCAAGTTTACTCTCAAATGAAAGCCTGAGAATGAACTATCACATATGGAGTGGGGATGATGGAAAGTCAGGTTCCAGGAGCCAAGTTATTCGCTGGTGTAGATGTACACAGTAGTATTTTACAGCTGACATTTCACCAATACTGAATCAAGTGGAATCATTACCCTCAGCATCTTACATATAACACTACTATTAACATGTCAGAATGGGATTTGCCTTGACTTTCATTGTTGACTTTTGTTTAATTTCTTTTCCACTCTAACCTCTTGGACTTTTTTCCTTCCCTTTGTGTTTACTCAGCTATTCACAGTCTAGTGTTGGTGAATATGATTTCCCCCTCCAAAGTGAAGCACTTGATGCACATCTTATTGAATTTTATCTCACTAATTTCTGACTACATCTCAAGATTATTACAGTAATTTTCATCTTGATCCTGGTCCCTAAAGCATTTGTATGGCCTATGCTGTTAATTAGTATAACTCATAAATTTCATACGTAGTCACAGTTCATGATGTCATCTAAGTCACTAATGAAAATGTAATTAAAATTCTTAGATGTAAAGTATAATTCTATATCTCCTCGTACTTATGTTTGTCCTACTTCTCCTCCAACCTCTAGTCTGGGAATCCCCAAGAGGCACCTTGGTAATTGCATCAGTATTTAATACTTGCACTGATACCTAATCTTGTTCACAGAATTACGTTTAAGTTACCGTATTCTAATAACTTTGATTGCGTATGTCCCCAAAGAGGGAGCAGTCTGTCACTTACTGAGCTCTGCATTAATGTGAGTTAGATGTTCTGTCATTGATTTACATTCCAGTTTAGAAATAGGTGACCAAAAGTGAGGTAATGATGTCATGTTTTTCTCATGTTGTGTTTACAAGCACTATGAATTTACTCCACTATATTCGTAGAAAACCATGGGTTTGTAGAAAACTGCCTCTGAATGTTTTACTGTATCAAGTGAGATACTTTTGACCTTAGTCTCTTTTAACACACCAAATTATTTACTATCAGTTACTGAGGCAGGCAATGTGATATTGTTTTGTCTAGATCAGCATACTTTAATGGCCATGCAGTCTATTAAATATCTCTTACAGACTCTAGATTTAATAAATTATTTCTAATTGACTAGGTGTCAGTGGCAACATTCTAGAAAACTCAGCTACATGGGATCTTTCATTGATTTTGCCTATATTAGAAAATGAAATGTCAGATACTATTAATAGCATTTTCACAATAAGAAGTGTACTGCAAAAGCAGCTGCTAAGTCAAAGCACTTCCAGCCCAACACACGATAGAATTATTCTTTTTATATTAATCCAACATATAAACAATTATTACAGTTATGTGCCCCGGTGGGCCAAATTGGTGTGAATGTAACTGCAGTCTATAAAATGGAACCATTTTGTAGGCTCCTAGGAAAAAAATGGATTGAGGTATATTCTGCACTCCTTTATCCAGTACAATATACCATCCACATCCAGCAACACAGAAGGTGGTTAATCAATGATTTCTTGGAGTCGTTACCCACAATGACTGCATCATGGCTGACATCAGCTTGCACTTGCTGTTGTCCATGACTCAAAGACAAAACTGCTAAATTATGATATCTTATAAACATACACGTTTACCCAGGCTATATCTCATTAGTAAGTAGCATGTGATCCAGACTAAAATTCATGAGACTGTGACACACACATTCATTACTACTAGTGGTCTCAGTTCAAAATACATTAGTGTTATCTTTGCCACTTTCCTGTGTCTGCATTGGTGTGGTCAGGCATTCATGATCATATGTTTTCTAGAGATGTAATTCTGCAGAGTTTCTTTTACCTTACAGCATTTAATATGTCAGAATTGGCCACTGGTCTCTATAGTTCCAGGGAGCTGATATTAGCAATCTGCATGTAAAAATTCATTTGACTATATGCAATTTACTGTAGTGCTAGGAGTTCTTGTGCCTTTGTAGAGAAAGAAAAATCCATGACCTTCCTAAAGTATGTGCTGTAGCATTCAATTTCCCTGCATCTGATCGATAAGCAAGCAGGAAATTATATCTTTTACCGTGGTAGACAAGCATAATTAAGCAATAAGGCAATGGAAGTAGTTGTGATTATCTTAGGATGCACCTGGGAGCTGCCTTGTTGTTATTTTAAAACATCTTTATGCTAAGGAAACTGTATTAATTTCTGCTGAGAAAGATAAAGTTTGCAGTTTGAAATGGTCATGAGCAGCACTTTCAGTTGTGCTTCACAGAGAATAATGCAATGTGTTCATCTCAAACAATTAGGCTTTTCCTTCAGCGGAGGTAAAGATGGATCAGCCTGTAAACATTTAATTGACAGTTCAGAACCAGAAAAAAAAAAACAACAAAAAAACAAAAGGCAGAACAACCAGAAAAACAATTGTGCTTTGGCTGGCTGCCAGCGGGTGCAAAACTTACATTTTTAGCAGTTTAGAATAAAAATATGTTGCCCTCAACACTTGTCTTCCACGGAAGACATCTCTGCATAATTAATGCTATTGCATCCACATTCTAATTTATGCATTTTAATTATACCAAAGGACGTGTGAATAATTAATGCTAGCAAAACAATGGGTCTGAAGCATAAGCTGGAAAGTATCACTTTTTAATGGGCTTTGTAGATTTAAATAACTAATGAAAGCTATTTAACTATTTGATTGTGAGAATATTTCCCCCGATACAATTAGGTATTAACTACTATTATTGAGCAGCCTCTCAAGTGGAGAAATGTTAGCTCAGACTACCTGTTTTCACAATTGTCCAAACTGATTCTACCATAGTTCACTAACACCTGAGCCATATACATGCAGGAAAGAGATTTATTTAGATGTTTGCCCTGTGGGAGGGACTGACATATCATGTGTAAAATGTAAAATCAAAATTCCAGACACAAAACTCCTCTTTGACCTCCCATCTTCAAGCAGGTCAGTTCATGCAAGTTTCATGGGGAGATTTAGAATTGAATATAAAGAGATATAATATAGAATGTATTATCTCAGAGGTCAGCAATGTAAGAATTAAGGATGTAGGCTGGGTTAGTAGTTTAAAGCCTTGCAGTGGTCGACAGAGAGAGATAGCACCTCTGGAGAGTTTCATCTCATCCTAAAATAGATTTCTGAAATAGATGGGATTAATAACCATTTGACAGTGGCTATCATTTTTCTATTTCTTAGAGAGGAAGCTTAGAATACTGTCTTAGACCATACATCTAACTTCAAAACAGTCTTGTTTAGGTGAAGTTAGTCTCACTATCAACAGCAGCTTCTAAACTACCATATGAGAAAGACCTGCTCACACTGACCTGAGAGAGTAAAGACCAGGCCAGAGCAGAAGGACTCAGAGCACAGGGCTGTCGGAAGCTCAGTGTCTCGTGTTGAAAAGCAGCACTTGCTGCCTGGTCAGGTCTCAGACTCAAAACATGTGGCACTCATTAAGAAAGTCCTTCCTCCTCTGAAAGGCTCAAAATAAGCATTTCTGTTGATCTGCTGTGCCCAAAGGCTTGCCTCCACTCTGGTGTGGTCCCTGGAGCAGTGCTGGGCAGCACGATTTGCTAAGAGTAGAGGGTCCCAGATGTGCAATGTGATCTGAGTTTGGTGCACTCTAAGCTTGTCATGCAAAGGGTGGTGAAAGCATGTAGCCAGGAGGCAACACTGGCTGCACAGCAAGAAAAGTCTGCTGGCAGAACACATCAATTTCTTTACTTGAGTAAAATGATGTAATGAATGATGAATTACTGTAATCCTTGGCAATTTATTACTCAAGTAATATCAACTTGTCAGTATGAATAGTAAATTAATAGCTGTTACCAACTCTTTTGTTCATGTTTTTCATGTCTGAAGATTGCTCTTTTATGTAAAACATTTAAGAGTCATAATAATAAAAATATGATGAAGGACTTGTAAAAGAACTAAGGTTGGCAAAGACTGCTGCCAGTTTTGAATATCAAGCTTATTTAAGTGCATTACTTGGCTAGTGTGTTTAAAGTTTTCTCTTAGTACCCCATTCCATATTGAAATCAGTGTATAGAGCACCCACATGCATCACAAGGGAGACTTGGAGGGGAACTATGTGGGAACTAGTTTTGTTTTCCCTGTTTTCAGATGTGTTTGTCTGAGCTTGGACATGAGCTAGTGCTCTTGTCAGTAGTTGTGGTCTGTGTCAGGCAGGTAACAGCTACATTCATTTTGGGTGGGCTGGATGGCATGTCTCATCATGCAGGGACAGGGCAGCATGGAAAAGGACTTGTTGAGGTGGCTCTGCTCCAGGGAAATCTCAGCCAGCCACAATCAGCTGCTGCCAGGCCCTACTGAATATTTCACAGAAGGGAGAAAGAAGAGCACAAAAGAAAATTTGCCTTAATGTCAGACTAAGACTAGTTTCTTTTGAGCAACAGTACCTGAAAGAGCGCACACATGTTGATGCGAGCGGGGAGTGCTGTAATGGTTAGCAGAGTAACTGTGGTGGCTTATGTGTTCCTCACTGCTCAACCCTCCTGACCAGGAGGTAGTGTCCTGGCGGTGTTCCTCTGCACTCCATTCCTCTCTACTTTTCTTATTCTAGTACCTACAACAAGTAGTAAAGATGATTATTCAAGAAATACAACTATTTTTTAAAACCATCTTAAGAACAAAACCTCCTTAGCATGTACAAAATGGAGGCTGGTGATCTAGCAGTCGTAGTCAGTCTAATGCTTTTCATGTGGATGAGAAAAATAGCTGCTGAAGAATGAGCTCACTATCTCTAGCAAAGAATTTCCTTTTGCTTCTGCCTTTGCAGGACTATGCTGAGAAGGAGAAGGCTGCAGCCAAGGCACTGGAAGATGTGAAGGCTAACTTCTACTGTGAACTATGTGACAAGCAGTACCACAAACATCAGGAATTTGACAACCACATCAATTCTTACGATCACGCTCACAAGCAGGTAAACCTGACAAACGTCCATGTATTTTATAGCAGTCCATCTTCCTCACTGATTGTAGGAGGCATCTAAATTTGCTCAAGTAGAAGACAATTCATCATCGGTTTTGCATCAATTTTATCAGGTCTATATGTGGTAGATATATTCTACCCTTATATGCCTATTATCCTTCTATCCTGCATCCTGGTTTCCCCCTAATTTTAGTAAGACCCACATAGGAGCTGGCATTATGAAAGGAAAATGCAATTAATTCACATAAACACTTCAGAATTCTAAGAAAATGTTTTACAAAGTCCAGAAATGAGCATTTCTGAACCTCTAATATGACAAAGTATGCATCTATCACAGCACTGCATGAACAGATTGCCTAGCGTCTGCCCACCCATCGTGCTGAACCAAAAAAATTCAAGCATCCCAGAGTCAGATATCCATGAGTATTAGTGGGATTTTTTTTGCCCATCACTCCCAAAACAGAGCTAGATTCATCTAATGTATTTATGTTTTAAATCAAAGCAATTCCTCACATCACCATTTCATTAATTAATGCATAAAAATTGTTATAACAATACAAAACAAATGCTTTTCCAGATCCTAAACATGTGACTCTAATCCCTATAAATCCCCATTTGCTGCACAAATAATTTTTTTCACCCTTTGGCTGTTTTTTCTAACTCATGTGAAACGCATCTAAACTGAAATGGATCCATTTGTGCCCTTCCGTCTTCACACACTCCCCCTGAAAAGAGCAGCTTATGCAAAATAAAACAGCCTGCTTGATGCACCATCTATGATTGAGTTACTGGGTAGGGAAGGTTTTGGCAGCTTTCTGTCATAAAAGGTATTATTTAAGCAATAAAACTCTTCTTTAATTTTTAGGTAAATTTAGTGCTTTAAAAGCTGCCAGACATAGTACTGAAAACTGAGAGTGCATGGAAATGCATGACACAGACAGAATATCAACTGGCAGTACAAGCTCACCCCACCCTGCCCTTTCAGATGTAGTTCAGAAGCTCAGTTAGTGCAGGATTAGCTAGCTACCCTCCTGATGTGACAGGGTAATTCAGTTTCTTTTCCCCTCTCACTTCTCCAGTGCGCAGCCAAGTCTAGGAACAGCACTAGTTTGCCCCTAGGAATAGTGTGGATGCGCCCTTTTCTCTGACTTTTATGATCAGTCACAGAAGAGCCTTTATTCTTCTTACTTCTATCAGTATAATCTTCAAAGGAAACAAGTTAATTTATGGTTTCCTGTGATTTTAGTTAGTTTCAAAATGTTTGCTCTGGAAGGAAGAGTAACCCCCAGAAAAGCTTTTTTCTCCTAAGGTATGTTTTCTGCTTCCCAGCAGAAATTTGAGGAAACTTCTAGTCATCTGCATGGATATGTTCTAAGCATCATTTTTCTAATGGAGAGTAAAATGAGATGTTCTTTACACCTCAGTAACAACACAGTGTAGTGATTTCTCATTTAAATGCTACTATTTGGAAATATCCATTAAAGTAGCAATGCTGTTTAGAGAAGGTGTAAAGGCAGGAAAAAGGATATTGCATTGAGTACTTTGTCCTGAGTCTTTTGTTTCTCTTCCAGAGGAAACAGATTTTATTCAAGGAATTATTACTGTAATCTCCCAATATTATGGTTTTATAAAATTAATTTTGTGATCCATTTTCTTATCTATTATTTCAATCAGTTAAAGCAAAAAGTATTGGGTCTTGGACGTAGCAGCTGGCATGTGAGCCATTGCTTTCTCTATCCTCAAAGGACTGCAAAATATTAGCCGACAATCCGGCCTTGTTTGCATAACTGGTCTTTCTGCTGTGTTAGGTTATTCTGAAACAGTATATCCAGAAAGACACTCTCTCTCTCTCTCTCTCTCTCTCTCTCTGCATGCTACATACAGTCATAGTTATAGAGATAAAATACTACATATGTATGTGTACATATATGTACATGTATGTATACAAAAAAACCCACAAGAATATCAAAGACCTCACCTGCTTATATCTTCATTTTGTTCTAACCGCAATGACCCTGGAGGGGTGTATGATTTGTATGTTTTTGAGTAATATTGTCTGAATATTAAGCTACTCTTATTACCTTGGTAGTCTTGACAGCATTAGTCTTAATTAATGTTGCCAGCTACTCTGTAATAATTTTTCATTGATATCACCTATTATTGGAAATTAGTTTCTTTCAATGCAAGGCTGGATAAATTGAAATCAGAAAATCTGTTTGAGTGGAAGGCTGCTCTCCCTCCCAGCTTTACATGAGCTATCTGTTTTTAGGCTTCCTACTTAGCAAGGTTGGGGTGCGAGTGCAGGTGTCGTTCCTGGGAGCACCTAAACTTTCGTCACTGTACAACCCTGTGCATACATGTTTCACTGGTCAAGAACATGCCAGCTAACCCACATGAAATCAACAGCTTTTTTTCCTTTGTGTTTTTACTTTGCTATGGAATCTGTGACTTTATACAGCCCTGGGTAGCAGTCACAGGCAGTACCACTTTTGATAAATTTTCAGTATCTCTCATCAAGCATCAATGTGAATGGTGCTTGCTACTAATTGCTCACCATGTTCTCTGCAACAAAAGTTAACTACATGAGAACTGATTACCTTGGCTCTGTCCAAACTATCTGAACACGGAGAAGGGTAAGAGTCCTGGTGTGAATTCATTCAAAAGTAATTAGTACATAGAAAATCAATATAGGCTGTTGTCTGAAAATGTAATATATGTGGATGTATGTTAATAAACTGAAAATAATACGGAAGCATAGTTTTTTTTAGCAGAGTTGTTAGGTCATGTACATCTATAAGAGGGAGCCAAATCTGAGTAGAGGTGGTTATTCAGTTAACACTATTAAATGCAATCTTTTAATACCTCCAGGTCATGCATAGCATTCATCCATTCAGTTAATGTCAAAGTAGTTGGAGATTTCAATTTTTGTATAAGTAATCCTTAGCAATCGGCAAGGATTTTAGATGTCAGCAAAGAAGAAAATGACAAATCTGTTCCATGTACCACAATATAATAATTGTGATGGTAATAATAATAATAGAAATAAAATAACAAAGAAAAACAAGGCTGTATTGCCATCTTGGGGTTTCTGATGACAAAACAGGTCTTTTAGGTTTGTTGTCAAAAATTAGCCATAGAGTTAAATACATCACATTCTCTCATATGAAAAAAAATACTCTAAATTTTAGTGTTCTTGAAGTAAGCAGTACTGCACAAGTAGGTGAATAGAACTTTCAGTTACACTAGTTCACATACATGTACATATATCTTAGGCTTTAAATCCATGCATGCCAGCATTTGGGTTTATTTTTTCATGAAAGTCTGATTTGGTGTGTACAGCTGTGGGCACTTGCTGTTAAGCCTTTATGGTTCTTGTGGATTTAAACTCTAATTCGGGTAGAGATTTAGTTCCTGTTAAACATCAAAGCTAGCAAATATGCTTACATTTTAGCTAGCATTGCCTCTACCACTCAGAAAATGCACAGATAAGTGAACACAGAAAAAGCTCCAGGAATGAGTGTAACACTGAGATTTTGTTCATTCATCTTTAGGACTTTTTTTCCAGTATCTTTATGTTTATTGGAGGAAAAGTAAGTCCTATATGTTGGCTCCAAGATACATATCTCCTATTACCCAAACAATTTTCATTTGGAGGAAAGGAAACTGGTTTGGCTATATGTGAGAATTTTCACATTGGGATCTGGGAAGTTAGGCAAACACAGCACCACCAGGAAACCGTCTTCTGGACAAAGTGCTATGTATATTTAGCTGTAAGAACACTAACATTAAGCAGAAAGCTGACCAGCATGAAGGCCCACTACTTGGGTGGCCTTTCCTTTTTTTACCTTAATATATAGATGGACCCACTGTCCCTCTCTTACTCCCATGTGGACAAGTCTAGCATCCTTCCCTGCAGCCCCTGCTTCTGTTTCTCTGCATCAGAACACTGGCCATTAGAAGGCCCTGCTTTTTAGGGCCAAGTTTTGCACACGAAGTCTGTAGCCTCCTCAGAAAATAACCTGTATGGCAAAAAAAATCTTACCATTTCTTCCTCTCAGTTAGTAGGAGGTTCTGTCCATAGCAGTCAGCATTCTGCTTCTGTAGCCTCACAAAAACCACCTTGATTTGATGCTTGTTAAGAAATACATGCATGCTTTTAATAAAATTTTCACATTCATCACATCCCTAATTAGAAATCCAGAAACAGAAGTGTATAAAATATAAAAGAAAAGGAGTCAGGCAAGAGGTACAGTAACATGATACTAGATTCCCTCAAACAACTGGTTTATAAGAAGACTTGAAGTCCCCTTATATAGGGATTTTGTATGTGTGGTGGTTATTACTCTACTACATTTACCACCAGTAGTTTGCTATGCTCAAAAGTATACACAAATTTTTATGTGTAAAATTAGGCCCAGTTCTGAAAACAATTTTGAGTTTTCTAAGATGTATGCCTATAAGCAGCCTCACAAAAATGAATTATAATATTCAAATGTATAAAGTGAAAAATGTTCAGATGTTTTACAAGAGAGAAGTTTTAGAGAAGGTTATTATTTACTTTTTTTTTCTGTCTTCAGAACATTTACCATAAGTATCTCTAGTCAGATTAGATCTTCTGACACAGAAATCAAAATACTGAAATTATGATTCAATATGGTCAACTGTTTCTCAGATTTTTCCACAAATTCTTTAATTTCAATCAAATGCCCAATTTTTTATAAGCTTTACACAAATTTAATACCGGTTTATGTTTTACCTGTCACCATTAGACAGTTATTCATATCTGTGAATAACTGTCATCTGTGCCTGCATACCCCTTGTCAGACACTTCTGCTTCATCATAGTATTTTTCTACTGAATTTTTGGGAGGTTGATGCTGAGGAATTGTTAACTGTTATTCATTATTCTACAACACTCATACCCATTCATTTTTCCTTGCTCTTTCCTTTTCACTACATTTCTCTACTCTCAGAAGGAGTCTTTACATTTCTAGCATAAGTCTTGCTTTCTTTCATGTGAAACCCAAAGCTATAACCAAAGAATTAGTTTTTCATCATACCTTGATTTTTCAGTGTTCTCGTTCATAATTCCCAAACCCACTTCTCTGACTGCAATTCTTCCTGAAGTGTGGGGTCTTGATAGTTTTTCACTTAATATTTTTCATTTTCTTACATTGCCTTTCCCATAAGAATTTAAAAAGTTTTTCTCATTCTTTCAGAATTTGTTCTTGTGAATTAAATTCTTTTACTTGTCCCTTTTGTTCCTAAATCAGTTTTGATTACAAACCAGGTTACTCCAGGTTTGTTAGATACAGAACTGGTTGTGATGCTTATAGTCAAGGTTTTCAAACACTTTTCATTTTAAGAGACAGTTTTCTGTTCCTCTCAGAGATTGGGCTGAGATTTTCTTTCTGGATCCCAAGCTTTAGTAAATTACAGTTAAAAAATACACTATTTGCAGTCAAGAATAAGGAAGGGATAAAACAACAGAATTAATAGCCTTCGGACAACCTAATTTGATTTTTTTAATATCTGCTCTATAATAAAATCAAGTTGCATGTTGTTTTCCCCATGGAAAACTCCCTGGCTCAGTGCTGCAGATGGATCATACTTGAGGAATAAATCCACATTGTGCAGAGGATGAAGCTGTTGGTTACAAAAGAACTGATAATGTGCAATGAGAGGGAAACAGAAAGAGAACTGTGTTAAGGAAGAAATTATGGGAAAAGTAAGAGACAGTGAGACAGCAATTACATATAGAAGGTGCATACAAGGGAGAAAAAAAAGAGTTACAGGAGGAAGAACCTGGAGAAATAATCCATAAATAAGAGGAAATATCAGGTTAAAGTACAGGAGGAAACTGTCAGTGTCACTACTTAGAGCCACCAATGTTTAAGCCATTCCACTTACTGCTGAGGTTGACCGAATCAACCAGGGAGGCTATACGAAACTCACATTTCATAACTCTAATTCTGTTAACAAGAAAGCAACAGATATACTGGCACAAAATGGTATATTGAAAATAATACAAAGGACTTTCACTACATAAAAATATGGGGTCTGAAAAAAGGCAAAGAATAAAATGTATAGTGCTATTGCTCATGTACAATTCCATCTTTTACCACTGGTAGATAAGACCAAAATTTTATTGGCCTGAACGCTTTTCTCTGTTATTTAGAAACAGAGAACTCCTGCCTTTCTAAAAGCATGTTTGCACACAGCTGCTGTGCTTCAAAGTATCTGCAATCCAGCATCTTTGAAATGCTGAAGTAGCAATTCAGTGAAACAGACAATCAGGTTGTGTCACATCACAGAAACTAATGTAAATAAAGGCAACATAAAGCAATAGAGGATGACATCAGCATTTAAGCGAAGAAGTAGTGTACAGTATATGAGCAAAAGCAGGATGTAAACAATATGGTAATTCTGTGACATTAGTGTACTAATAACATTTATTTTGGCAATTTGAAATGATGTTGAAGTGGATGCTTAGTTTATAATATTATGCAATATTTCCCTAGATGTTATGAGAGGAGGCTTGTTTTTACAGCTGTGCTTAAAGAGATACTTTAATTGCACTCTGCTGCAAGTGCATGTACAAGAGTAGCTCCAGAGATAGAGAAGCAACATTATCAAATACCACTGAGCATGCTTCAGTGATTGGGTGTGACTCGTGGCAACAGATTCCAAAGAAATGTCATCAGAAACAGTTCTTTATTTTAAATTTACAAATCTGTGCAGATCAGTGGGCCTTATTAAGAACTGCTGACCCTGCTGCCCTGCCAATGCTTTGCTGCTTTCTTATTATTCAGTGATAAAGTAAATAAATTGGCAGTATTCATCCTTTTTAAATTGCATGTTGCTTAGAATAATGAGATTCCTTTCATCATTAGCCCTCAAAAACAACTTCTGGCAAACAATGCAAAGCTTCTTTTAAATTTAATGTCTTGATAAGCTAAACTGTTAAGTGCTAGATGCTATGGAATTACATTTGGTGTTCTTTAGAATGAATGCTAATTAACATGTAAATTAGCAATTTAACCCTCTTTAAATTGGGAAAAAACCCATGGGACACCTAATTTCATAGTTGTTAATGATGGTCCAATGACTGTAAGATATTTCTTAAGCATTTCATTATATAAGGAATTACAGAAGTGTATTATCAGATTTTGGCATTTAAGACATGGCAATAACCGGAATGTCAGTTAGAGGAAGTGCTGTGCATTAATGCCTGTGTTATTGTCCTTTTCATTCTTCTCAGAGGGTACACTTTTTAATTGCTGAAGTTTTACAACTAATTCTTCAAGGAGGAAGGATGATTGATGCAATGTAATGGATGGCTTATTCAAATAAGAAAGAAATCTGAAGGCTTTGATTTGAAAAAAAAAAAGACAAACTGCAGGCAAATATGAAATTCTTCCCCAAAATATCAGTTTAGGTTTTAATTTTGTACAATAATTCCCCACCCAGAACACAAAGAAACATATTCTTATTTAATCGTATTTATACAAAAGGTGAGGTAACTCTGACTAAAACTCAGCACCCCTGGTTCAGATAATTTTCCACTGTTTCAAACTTTGTTTTTATTTCAAATATGGATAAGGAAAACATTATCAAAAAAACAATAAAGAATTCTCTTATGACTGATTTAACATGGCAGTTACAACTTAAATTCTATCAATTCTGAAACCAAAGACTTCCTGAAACATTTTGTTCAAATAAAGTGTTTTTAAGCCAGTCATACTTTTTCATACTATGTACAAAGGAGTGATTAAAAGCAACATATTCCTCTTTTGTTCTCATTTTGTTCTCAGTGGATAGGATATTACTTAAGAAAATGGGATAAATATAGAGAACATAAATATTTATGTTAAAATTTTTATTCCCATTTTCAGTTAACCTTTAAGGCAGTCAGTCTGTAGTTGTGCCTATATTGTTTAATGAACAAGAAAAATTAGATTTGGTGTTACTGGGTTTTTTTTAAACACCTGTATTGAGATGTCTTTTCTACTTCTTAAATGCCAGTAATAAGGACAGAAGAATCATAGAATCATAGAATAGCCTAGGCTGGAAGGGACCTTAGAGATCATTTAATCCAACCTCCCTGTCATGGGCAGGGACGCCTCTCAACTAGATCAGGCAACACATGGGGACCAAACGGGGATCGAACCCGGAACCTTGGCTCTAATTGACTGAGCGCAGCAAGTTTTCCACCTACCTCTATGTAAAACATTACCATTCATGCAAAAATGTCCATTCCCCATGAACTAATAAGAATTGAACACAGTTATACATTATATATCATCTGCCAGCTTTGATAGACTGCCAAACATTAGGAGATGTTGCTTATAGGCCACATACATTACACTTTTTTTTCTTTTTTGTTTAAGTAGCAGATCTGAAATAACTGATGTCATCTTAAGGTCTCTAGAAGTTCTGCTTCAGTAGTGAGGTGATAGGGGCAGAGCACTGCTAGATGCTATGACAGTCTTTGAATACTGTCAATTCACATGTACTTTAATTCATGTTTGTGGAATGACTTGTGGGATAAGGTTCACTCAGAACCTGATGTGCAAGTTACAAAACATATTTACGCATTTACCGAGGGTAATTCTGTGCCATAGTCAGCTTTTTGAAAATACTGGGCAATTAGCTTTGCTAGCAAAGTTTTATAACCTCAAATGTTCACAGAAAAAAACATTCTTCTGTTGGATTTTGCATAACTTTTGAACAGTGCTCTCTTGCTCATATTTTTCGCTTCTCTGGTGAAATAATAATGCTTCTAATCCCATTGGCATCCACAAAGTATATGTGGCCCTATGAACATCTTTCTAGAACCTGCATCCGTTACAGTTGTGTTCATTTTTTACTGTCTGTAACTTCCATGCAGTGATTAATGTGCAAGAACATAGCTGAGCAATTGATTCCTGTGGAGCTTTAAAGTCTTGCTAATCAACTATATTTGTGTTTGAGGAACTGCACACAAAGTGCCTTGTATGTCTTTAAGGGGAAGTTGTAGCAGAAAGAAATATCTAAAAGCACACCGAAAACATATCTGTTCAAAACCAGGATGGCAATAAAAATGGTGAGATTAGTCATTTATTGTCCTTACATCGTTAAAAGCATTAATTAACATCTTTTAACACGTCTCTAAGGGAAAAATAAAGAAGTAACACAGACTAATTATCATTTGACAGCTTCTGCAATTTCATAAAAATTAGGCTCCACCAGGAGCTGTTAAAGAGATGAGGATGCTTTAAGCACCTTCTCAGATTAAACTGCAAGGGAATATCCAGAGAAATGTAGATGACATTCGTGTGAATAGCAAACAAATATATTATCGCAGGTGACTGGACAGTAAAAACCAAATGTTTCCTGAACAAACAAACAAAAAAAACAACACAAAAAACTTGACCACTAAACATTTGCTTATCAGGAAACACTATTTTTAGAATAGCATGATTTTGCAGGAATGTTAGAAGATCCAAGCCATTTTTCCTTTGGGAGGTTTACATCATTTAGTTTCAATCAGGTTGAAATGATGCATGAAGACTGAAATACCTTGTTTCAACAGTGTTACTTTAAAACTACTTTAAAAAATTTCTTGTAAATATTAAAAAATAATATTAAGTATTAATTACAGCATATGAACACATATTTACTATTCTTAAGGTAAAGAAATGATGAAAAATATAACTTTAACATGTTATGTTTCATTGCTATTTGTTTGCATTGACTTGAAATTTTCAAGCACTTGAAATTTTCCTTTAATAATAAGTGTTCAAAGTTTTACTTCTCCCAATAAGGCAAAAAAGTAAAAAAATCCCCAATGTCAAAATTTTCTGCAGAGAAGATATTCTTCTTCTTTAAACAAGTGTGCAAGTACAGAAGAATTGACAGAAACTGCCAGGAACCCTGTAGGATACTGCATGCTTGTAGTTTCTCTGCTTGTTTTCAGCCCTTAGCGTGTTGGTGTATTCTTAGCATTTCTTCCTTCAAAACAGATGCTTCAATACAAGTGTTTAAAAGTGCAAGTGCAGGCACATTTCATTGCCTTGTATTTACACTTTCCATTTAGTATTTGTGGGATTCAGCAAAGTGTTAAATCAAATCCAGCAGAAGCGATTATAACCTATTTCTTATATTCTGAACTTGCCCTAGATCTCCATTCTTAGATAAGTCTAAATATCAAAACATTAGTCGAAAGATTGTTGGGTAAAGTAATATCATGTTTAGGGTTAAAACAATACAATTTATCAAATCACATAGTTACCAATATGTGTATTCAAAAATATAGTCTAAAAGGTTCAATGCAATTTCTACCTTTCAAAAGGAACCCAGAATATTCAGATTAACCTCATCTTGTTCTTTATTTCAAAGCAAAATTCAGTCTTCTCATCACCTTCTGATGACCATCTTTTCTGAATTCCACATTACTTTTATACCACTGAGCTATTGACATTATTATGGCTCTCAATAGCCCTTGTCAGATTCGGATTTCCTTCCTATTTTGAAACTTAGCACAGCATAATGACACTTTACTTGGTTAAAAAAGAAGATTAAGAGTCTGGCCTGTAACTTGAAAATAATTGTGAAGTGGAATTGTACACATGCAAAACAGCAAGTCATAGCCTAATACATCTGTACACTGAGCATGTGAGAAGTGTACACTAATTGTTAAAGCAACTTTCTGTTATTTCTAGGAAATGAATATATTTTTTTATGCAATTCCTTATTTATTTTTGTAGAAGGTCTTTCTGAAAGCTAAGCAAAAAAAAGATTTTTTTTTTCAGAAATTCAAGTGATAATGCATGATCCAGTTGCCCTACTTCTTTTCTCCAGAATACTTTACAGTATTATTTTAACTCACCTAGTCCAAAGAATATAAAGTCACTATCACCATAATATATCTATGTTGGTGCATATTTTAAGAGGATTGTTGTTCCATTTGAGTACATAAACTCACAGTTTCATTTTTTGCAAGAAATAATTAAAATTAAGGAGTGTAGAAAAATATAGGTTACTAGAATAAGAAGCCACATTATAAATAAAAGAACTTCAAATTTTACAGGAATAAAAGTTTGCTGGGAAGGAAGAGTAGAGTAAATCTTGCTTAAAAGTTTGATTGTGTCAAGTGACAGGCAAATCATTTGAGAAGTGTCATAAAATATTTCAGAAGCAGTGAGTGATAGATCAAATAGATAAATGTTTAAAATGTTCATGCCTAATGAAAAGCTACATGTGTGTTTATAGCATCATTTGATGTAAGAGTGAATACAAGTCACAGGAACACAGGGGTGTGGAGGACATTAAATGTTACCTCCCATAGCTCTGCAATATACAAGGAGGTAAGAATCGTTTGGGATAAGTCATATAAAAGCGCATCATGGTCAGTTCCACCACCTTTCCAGGGAGCAGTTTCTAAAACAGTATTAAAATTTTCAAATTATGGAATCACAATTGAAGGGTGTCAGTGATATGTTACACACCAGTGGGCTGAGCTGCGTATCTTGAGCCATGTGCTTGTTTTTAGCTCCCGCTCTTAGTAAAAGCCTCAGGCACTGCAGATTGCAACAGCAGTGCATGAAGGGGACCAACTACAAATAACAAATTGCAAATAAATAATATTTTAAGCATGTGGTACTAAAAGGGATGTTAGACTAAAATGTCTTTGTGCAAACTGGAAAATTAGGACATCATACAATCTAGAATTTGGTCATCTTTTTCCATGACACTGAGTTTTCTTAGGAACATCTTATTGTTTTTGTTATTTCAGAGGGAAATGTTGCTGGGAAGACAGATGGATAAGTATAGGGATGAAAGGATACCAAAGTCAAAGGAAGAAACACATAGTAATAGTGTGAGGCAAATTTGGAAAAGAATTAAATAAAAGAAAAAACATAATCAAAATAACCTTTTATTAATCAGTATCATTTACTGAGATGTGTTCTCAGAAGATTTTCTCAGATAATCAAAGGGTAAACCAGCCTATTGCAGGAATGAATTACTCAGGAAAAAAAATGGGACATCTGTTCATCTCTTCCTGTAAATAAATCACAGACTGGAACATAAACTGCTATTCCAATCCCATGCGTGAAGAAATTAAAATTAACAGATTATCCATCTGAATTTGCTGCTTCCATGGGTCTCCCTTCTGTCAAGAATAGCACAAAAATACTTCATCCACATAATGGCTCTCTAAAAAGCTGATCTTTAACCTATACATTATTAGTATTATGATGATCAACACAGGCATAAAGGAAATTTAAAAAGCTAAGCAATTTGATTTAGTAGATGCAAATAAAATATTTTCATATATTTGTATAAATAACAAATTGTAATGTGCAATTCTTTAAGGAATCTAGCTTCATAAAGTGAATGAGCTTGGACCGGGAGGAGGAATTCAAATGGAAAGATGTGAGAGAGACCTAGAAAATTTTAAAGGGTACTTGGCAGATGGTTTAAGAACCCAAATCCCACAACTGGAAAAGACCAAATAGGTTATAAACAGCTAATCTTGTTTATAAGGAAAGTCAATTCTCTGTAGCTTAAATTCATTATAAAGGCGGGAATGGAAAAAATGGATGATAAAGATCATAAATCAGAAGTGAAGGAATTGGAGAAAAGTGATGGAGGAAGTAAAAAGGGCAAAAGGAAAATCTGTAGTCATGAGAGGTGAGGGCAAGAAGGTTTCTGAAATTGTATTGAGGACATAAAGAATCTTCCGCTCCAAACAGAAGTGAATTACTCATTAGCAGTGATGTAGAAAGGCCTATTCAACACAGATTTCCATTCTGTACTTGGGGCAAAGCCAGATGATTTGGTCACATCTATGATATTTGTGATGATTGTGAAGTACTACTCTACCAATAGCTAAGAAGGATATCAAACAACATAGTCAAGAGCTAAATATTTTTTGTATCAGCAGGTTCAGTGACCAATATTTAATTATTAGGAAAAAGATAGTAATAAATTCACCGAATCATTAATGTTGATTTTTAATAAGTCTTAGAACACTGGAGGAAAATGCATCAAGCTAGAAGCTAGATAATGCCATGCTAGCATTTAAAAAAAATAAAAAAGAAAATTTATCATCCTGACACAAAAAAGTACTAGCATGACTGATATAGAACTCCATAAATTATTAAAGAATGATAATGTAGTTAATTTCATTATGTAAAGCAGATTTTGTCAAAGTAACTTGATTTTATCAGTTAAAACATAGCAAATCCGGATGTCCTCTGTCTTCTGTTATTGAAAAGTTTTGATTAGATGATTACAAAAAGTCCTTTGTGGCCTTTTCTGATTGACAAAAACAGCAAAGAAATGTCATTTATTAAACTTTGTTTACTTTGAGCTGACAGTTTGTTATAGTATTGCTGCTGGTTACCTTTAACTTTCCTACTCCAGGAGAGATCAATCTACTGTAGTTAAATACAAGAGAAAGAATATTTTGCTTTTGATTGAATAAAAAAAAAAAAGCAAAACAACGTAGAATGCGTTTTAGGGATAGCTATTACATCCTATTAGAAAAAGCAATATTTTATTACTTTGAGATATTTGATGAGGCTTCCTCTTATAGCTGTCTTTAATACCATATGAAGGATAATATTTTTCACTATTTGCCCTGACCATACTTTTTCATCTAAAATGCAGTGAGTGATACCTGTAAACACTACATTTATCTCAAGTACATATTAAAATGACTCTTTTTAGTGATGAACTTGTTCTCTGGTACAGCACTTCAAAGTAATTGTGTAGTGGTCTGCTGATTCAACTTTCTTTTATGTATCATAAAATCATAGAATCACAGAATGTGAGGGGTTGGAAGGGACCTCTAGAAATCATCCAGTCCAACCCCCCTGCCAGAGCTAGATTCCCTAGGACAGCCACACAGGAACACGTCCAGCTGGGTTTTGAAAGTCTCCAGAGAAGGAGACTCCACAACCTGTCTGGGCAGCCTGTCCCAGTACTCCATCACTCTAACAGTAAAGAAGTTTCTCCTCATGTTGAGGTGGAACTTCCTATGTTCTAACTTAAACCCATTATTTCTTGTTCTATTACTGGGCACCACTGAAAAGAGACTGTCCCCTTCCTCTTGACACCCACCCCGCAGATATTTGTATATGTTAATAAGGTCCCCTCTCAGCCAACTCCTTTCAAGGCTAAACAGTCCCAGTTCTCTCAGTCTCTCTTCATAGGAGAGATGTTCAAGTCCCTTAATCATGCATCGTAGCTCTCCATTGGACTCTCTCCAGTAGGTCCCAGTCTCTCTTGACCTGGGGAGCCCAAAACTGGACACAATATTCCAGGTGTGGTCTCAGCAGGACAGAGTAGAGAGGGAGGAGAACCTCCCTAAACCTGCTGGACACACTTTTCTTAATGCACCCCAAGATGTAAACCTGTGGATGTGGCACAATAGTTTGTAATAGGTTTATTCTTTATGCTTTATTGTTGTTCCCTCAGCCCTACCATAGTTATCAAGAATCAACTGATTATACAGGCAAATCAAATTTAGGTTTAATTCAGATGTCTGACATCTCTCCTCTTGTTTCAATGAGCTTACAAAGAATTAGATGCGATAATTAAATGTATATCTGAAGGTACTGCCTCAGCCTCATCCCTGTTCTTTTCAGAAGTCATCCCATCTCTCTTTGCCTTCATTTCTTTATTTGTGAAATGGTATTATGGTGAAGATACCTGTTTCATAAGAAGCCTGAGATCTGTCTATGGCAAGTGCTATGTAAAATCTGTGTATGGTCATTTCTACTGTCATTTTTGTTACCCTGAAAGCCTGATGACCACATTTAAGAAAGTTTGAAGCCAGGCTTTGAGCTCACCTGTTTAATTTTTGGATAATTCAGACTCTTGCTCTTTTCCTTGAAATGTGGGTGGTTTTGTATTCCACCTGCTACAGTTAGAACAGTGAAAAACAAAGTGATGATACAGGCTTCAAAAGCTAGTCTTGCACTGGGTCTTTTATGTCAGTTTCTTCTTTTTAAGCTGCTTAAATGAGAAGGAAAAAGAAACAAAATATATGATACTGTTCTTTTCTCTGGCTAAGAGCCCAACACCCCTAAAAGTGAGGTAATGTATGGAAATGCAGTGAATGTACAGTCCCTACCCCAAGTTTCTTATAATTCAAATGCACTGCTTTTACTAGGTAAATTACTCTGTATTCCAAAGTGGTACCGAATATGTCTAATCAAATTAGAGTGTACAGCCACCTTTTTGGAATGTATGACAATAAGTTAATTGGAACTGATACAAACATGGGTGAAGTGGAGCCTATGCTGGATCCATTAATAGGTCAGGTGTTCAGATGAGTGAGGTGCTGTCCCCTCCGCTATGGAAATGGCACCGTGAAACCCATCTGGTTTAACTTTACTTGGGGGATTCTCATTGATGTACTTTCATCCAGCATTGGATGAAAGCAATTTAATTAGCAGGAATATTTGCAGATTTGGTTAAAGAGTAAAAAGCTCCTACAGAAAAAACACGGGTAAGTACTAGTCTTGATGCTTCCTGGCATGAAGACCGGTTGCACCAGGTCAGACCAACTTTCTACACAGACTTAACAGGAGATTTTATAAAGACGTGGAAACAAGTCCTCCAAATAGTCATGTAATTTATCCTTCTGGTTGGATCTTGTGATCGGCATCTCATTCACTGATAGACAGATTCTCTAGGCCGTGTCTGAGGACTGATTTCTTCCCATTTATCGCTTCATTCCCTAACACAATCATACCAGGATATTTTCTTTCTGTCTTCCTATTGACTCATATGAGTGATACTGAATCTGTTAAGATTGCCTACAACATAAGCTCTTAAAAAACTTATTACTATAGGGGGCCGGTTAGCTCAGTCAGTTGAGTGTAGCGCTAACAACGCTAAGGTTGCGGATTCGATTACCATTTGGTCCCCACGTGTTGCCTGATCTAGTCAAGAGGTGGCGTCCCTGGTGGCAGGGAGGCTGGATTAAAATGATCTCTAAGCTCCCTTTCAGTCTAGGCCATTCTATGATGCATTTCAAAGTGATCTGTAGCTGTTTATGGATAAAGCAAATCAGCTAGTTTTTGAGTTTCATATCTCATGGTTAGTTCCTGTAGGTAATAACTTTTCCCATTTATTTTTAGGATTTTATTTACCACAGTGAAACCAAATTCCTTCATTGATGTTTCCTCCCTTTCACCTAGAGAGCTAATACCATAACCTTCAGACTTGAAGTCCAATTATGTTCCCTGGTAACTAGCATTCTCATTTGATGCTTTGCACTGTGAATCCAGTTTAAAAACAGTGTAATTGGTTACAATGTTAGGGTTTCCACAGAGAATAATTACTGAAATTCACATTCCTTTTTTTATTCTTTTAACCCTTCTGTGGTGAATTTATTTAGAACTTAATTAAGAAGCTTTTCGGCAAAGTGGAAACCGATCTCTAAAGCCTGTCAGGCACTCAAAGACATTAGCTCATGGATGTAGTTTCAGAGAAGGCTCTCTAAATGTGACAGGAGACATATAGTTAGTGCTGACTGAACAAAGAAGCAGTATATGCTACATTTTTACCTGGGGCTGCAATGTGTTACAGAATGATGAATATTTTGCAGGATGCATTGTGAATGATATTCTCAAAAAATAAAATCTAAATGTAAGTGGAAAAAAAATGTTTAGTTCATATTAACCTGCCATTTTTTAACTTAATACATGGAAAATTATTTTTTTTCCAAAGCTGCCTTCTATTTACAACAATGCTTATTCGCACTAGTGTAACTGATGAGGATTTGCTTCTCAGTATACTTGCAGCAACAGTTACTTGCCTCAGCATCTGAGTAGTTATACTGAGAACCCTTGTTAGATCTAATATAATGGAATGAGCGTGGCCCCTGGGAGAATGCTTAAAAAGAGAAGTGATACTGTCCCACCACACTGTGTTCCTATGGTCCTCAAATTGAGAGAGAATGAATGAGAGAGCAATAAAGAAAAAAATGGTTCCTGGAGTTAGAGACTCACTGGAAAATGAGGGGTAGCAAATCTGGTGAGGAAATTTAGGTTATGAAAACCTTCTCTGTATCCTTGTCAATGGTTTATAAAAAAAAGTCCAGATATCTTCGTCAACTTTCTTTCTCTTACATGTGCCAAAAGTACACTAATTCAAAATACTTTTTTATGTAGCCTACAGACAGCAATATTACCTATAGGAAGGAAAATGTACCAGAAGCCCCATTTTCCTCTGTCAAAAGTCTTTGTCTGGTATAGAATCATAGAATGTTCTCAGGATGGAAGAGACCTTTAAAGGTCATCTAGTCCAAATCCTCCTGCAGTGAGCAGCAACATTTTCAACTAGACAGGTTGCTCAGAGCCCCATACAACTTTACCATGAATGTCTCCAGAGATGGGATATCTCTAACCTCTCTGGGAAACCTGTTCCAGTGTTTCACCAACTTCCTTGTAAAAAATTTCGTCCTTATAGCTAGTCTAGATCTACCTTCTTCTAGTTTAAAGCCATTCCCTCTTGTCCTGTCACAACAGACCCTGCTAAAATGCTAGTTCCCTTCTTTCTTTAAGTACTGGAAGGCTGCAGTAAGGTTATTCTGGAGCCCTCTTTTTTCCAGGCTAACCACCCCAACTCTCTCAGTCTTTCTTCAAAGGAGAGGTGAGCCAGCCCTCTGATGACTTTTGTGGCCCTTCTCTGGACCTGCTCTAAGAGATCTGCTTTTTTCTTGTACTGACAACTCTTGAGCTGAACACAGTACTGTAGGTGAGGTCTCACCAGAATGGAGTAGAGGGGGAGAATCACCTCCCTTGACCTGTTGGCCACGTTTCTTTTGATGCAGCCCAGGATACAGTTGGCTTTCTGGGCTACAAATGCACATTGCCGGGTCCTGTCTCATTTTTCATCCACCAGTATCCCCAAGTGGTTCTCTCTAGGCTGCTCACAATCCCTTCATCCCCAAGGACATATTGATATCAGAATTGCCCCAGCCCATGTGTGGGACCTTGCACTTGGCCTTGTTGAAACTCATGAGGTTCACAAAGGCCCACTTCTCCAGCTTGTCCAGGTCCCACTGGATGGCATCCTGTCTCTCAGGCAGGTCAGCTGCACCACTCATCTTGGTGTCATCTGTAAACTTGCTGGGGGTGCACTTGATCCCACTTTCTATGCTATTGATGAAGATAACAAACAGCACTGGTCCCACTACGGACCCCTGAGGGACACCCGTCTCCACCTGAACATCGAGCCCTCTGCATGCAACCATCCGACCAGTTCCTCATCCACTGAACTCTCCACCCATCAAATCCGTACCTCTCCAGTTTAGAAAACAGGATGTCATAGGGGACTGTGTTAAAGGCCTTACAGAAGCCCAGGTAGATAACATCCATAGCTCTTACCTTGTCTCCTGATGTAATCACTCCATCATAGACAAGCCACTAGGTCAGGCAGGACTGGTCCCTGGTGAAACCATGCTGGTTGTCTTGAATCACTTCCCTGTACTTCATGTGACTTCTCATAGCTTCTAGGAGAACTTGTTCCATGGCCTTCCCAGGCACAAAGATGAGGACGACAGGTCAGTAGTTCCCAGTGTCCTCCTTTCTACCCTTTTTAAGAAAAGATGCAATATTTCCCTTTCTCCAGTCACCAGGGACTTCATCTGACTGCCATGACTTTTCAAATGGAGAGTGGCTTGGCAACTACAGCACCCCATTCCCTCAGGACTCTGGGATGCATCTCATCAGGTCCCATAGTCTTATGTATGTGGTGATCACCAACCTGCACTTCTCTTACAGTGAGAGGACTTTGCTCCTCCAGTCCCCATCTTGGATTCCTCCCAGTTAGTTTCAGTAATGGCATCTGGGTCATGGCTTTCTAGCAGCATGATGGCTTCCAACTCCTAATGCTTGATGCCCATGCTGCATGCATTGGTGTAGAGAAACTTCAGTCATGTCACCTTTTTAGAGGAATACCTCTTAATAATTAATTATACTCTGTTCATAATGAAAAGAAAGAGATACTTTTACATGTGACTTTATCCTTTGTGTTTTAGACAGCTGCTTTAAGAAGAGATGATTAAGTCCCTAAAAGTGCTTATTTATTTAGAGTAGTTATAAAGAAAATCTAAGCAACTGCTATAGGTATCTAAATGTGATCAGATTAACAGCAATCTGGAGAAACAGTCACTTGCAGAGGTAGGAATAGAAATCAGGATCATAACTCTGGAAAGAAAGTAATCTCAGTTCTGCAAATCATAGAATCATAGAATGGCCTAGGCTGGAAGGGACCTTAGAGATCATTTTAATCCAGCCTCCCTGTTGCCAGGGACGCCACCTCTCGAGTACATCAGGCAACACATGGGGACCGAATGGCAATCGAACCCGCAACCTTGGCATTGTTAGCACCATGCTCAAGTGACTGAGCTAACCAGCCCCCTAAATGTAGCCAGTGTGAGTATGCTACAGGTGCTCACAGGTCAGTGAAAAGCAAGTACTGTCCGCAGTAAAGTGACAATGTTAAAAAAAAACCCCAACATAAAGAATGGGGAGAAACTGCTAAAGTACAGGTATTTAGCCACTGTCATTTCATGTCTGGCAAAAGCAATTGGTGAAGATGCAACTTCTTTAGATCTCCTGGTGACTCATACCAGACTTGAGGAGGAAAAGAATAGATTCAGCAATTTTTGAGTGGGTCTTAGACAGAATAGCCAACATGACTCAGACCCTGTTGTATAAGTAAAGCTTTCCATAACAATGAATATTATTTTCTGGTCTTTAAATATTCTCTGTGGGTGTTTATAAAAAAGGGATGGGTTAATTTTAGATATGGCAATGTCCACATGCACATGTCCACAAAAACCAGAGAGAGAGAATAGAACATGAGACTAAAAATGAAATATAATTCCATGGCAATGATATTTGTAGCAGGTGAAGGAGAGAACACAAGATTGCTATTAAATAAGTCATAATTTATTACATGTGCCTCTATTTGGATGCCCAGTTAAGTACCTAAATACATGAAAAATGCAATTGCCATGTAAAGCAATGTTAATTTTCCAACACACCTGCTGAGCTTAGGGTTGTCATTCAGGTAACTGCTCGGTTGCATGCTGTTGTGCACCAGCCGCGGAAAATATTTGTATGCCTGTCAGGAGCCTGGCACAGGTTATTAGTGAAGAAAACCATGGCTTTGCAGGTT
>NW_009704035.1:51596-74338 GCF_000703405.1 Apaloderma vittatum
GCAGTGTAGGGTTTTTTTTTTGTTTTGGTTTTTTTTTTTTTGTTTTGATGAGGGGGTGTGCAGGGAGAGACCTTTCTCTGCTCCGACTGTAGATGCTTTTGATTTCTTGGGTTTCATCTCTGGTTGATGAGTCCTCCACTGTGCTTACCTATGTTTTTTTTATTCTTTTCTCTACTTCCTTGACACATGCTGCATGCCATTAGAGAGCAAAAAAATACTGCTAGAACTTCTGTTCTTAGTGTTAGTCCATTTGCTTTGTTGATTATCATCCTAACTGTCAAAGAAGTGGAATGATATTGCCTCGCAGTACTTGTGCTCCACAGCACTAGCTTTCACATGTTCTTTCTTTCCTTGACAGGTAGAAACTGTTTCTGTTTTTCCTCATGAATGCTTTATGTGTGATACCGAACAGCTCATGGTGACAGCTAAAACACAGCAAGCAGCACTAAAGGACATTCCTCAAATATGTTTCTTTGCCCTTTCTTCACACTGAAGATGTTAATAAGACTCAAGACTACCTCTGTTTTTCTATGGACGATAGGCTCTTTACTGCTTAAATATCTCTACATTCTTGTAGAGAGACTACTTAGGTGACAGAAAGTGGGGATTCGTTCTGGGAAGATACTCTGATTTCTTTTACAGCTTAGACTGTAACATATTATTTAAAAAACTTTCTATGTATTCATCCATTTTACTGTAAATTGCAGGAAATGAGGTTGAGGAATGGAGCCCTCTATGACTGGCCTGGTAAGGGGCAAGTGAACAGTGAGGGAGGGCATGTAAAGGGCAGGAAAAAGCTAGAAATGTGGTGGAGCAACCATTTATTTCCAAGGAACTGAAGCCTAAGAGCTGTAAAGAGCACTTTGCTGTTGCCTTGTCTCAGTGAAGTACTAGATGTTGAAACTGTTAGAAACTTTTCAGAGAAACATACAGATTTTACAGACTGTATTTCTAATGAATATGGTTAAACTTCCAACAGGTACCAGGCAGCAGGATGGTTCTCACTAGCTGATGATGCACCAGTTGCCTGAGCAACTACCTTTCTGGCCTTCTCATCCTCATCTAAGGGAGTTCACCTGTGCAGATATCAGGATGGTTGAGAGCCTGCTCTTAAGCTCCCTGTGTAGCTGATTGCTGGGCAGCCCAGCTCTCCCTGCCTCCAGATCAGTGCTCTGAGGCACATGTCTTGGGGTCCAGAAGGCTGAGAGCAATCAAGAAAATTCTACTCTTAGTCTATCAGCATATATTTATTTTTCTCTTGTACATCTTAACTGGCTTTTCAAAAAATCCCATACCTGAAGGACAGCTGATGTGACAGTGGTGATGAATACCCACTACAGCTCTCCAGCACTCTGCACAGAATGCAGTCATAGGCCCTGTATGACCTGTTTCTACCAAGGCTTTCTCTATGTCTCTCTGTTCTATTATGTCATCGTCACTCACTGGATGGCTTAATTTTAGTTGGAGAAAAAAGAAGCTGTAATATCTTTAGACTGTATAAAATAACCACACAGTGGGTTTCACTTTTTCACTTTGTCTTCATATACTAAGAAAAGTCAGACCTATATCCAGAAAGCAGTTCTCTCTCATGCATTCATCATTCTTTTGACACTTAGAAGTTGAGGACTCTCTGCCTTTAGCCTTGTTTCTCAAATGCAGATGCCGGTTGGCCTGCACAGAGCTCTGTGCCAGGGCTAGACTGCTGCACATAGCTGAGCTGAAGAGAGCAATAGCTGCTGTCACAATGCTGGGTCAGCCTCCAGGCTATGTTGCAGTTTTGGCCATGCTATAGGGAAACAACAACATGAGATGGTGGCAGTGATTAGGATGCTGATCTTTAGGTGCTGGTGACAAGCGAGTAGGCATAGATGCCGGCAGCTGAGCAGCAGTTTAAAAACAGTTTTGACTTTCCTGAAGTCTAGCTCAAAAAAGCAGTTCTCTGGGATCCATGGAAAACTTAGCATTTCCTCAAGCTGATACTATAGTTCTGAATTTCACAGAAGAACACAGGACCACCTCCAGACCAAGGCGCAATTGGATGTTGTAGTTTAGTTCTCATGCCTGGTCCTCAAGGTTGCCAGTTTAGGCATCTGGCTGAATGCACCAGCACTCCCTTCTGGCTTGTAAACCTGCCTTCGCCAGATACCAGGGCACGGGAGAAGTGGTGAAGGGAGAAAGGCATTCTGCTATGGAGTGTAGAAACATGGACCTGAATTGGGAACCTGTAAGGGTGGATATGACCTGATGAGTCGTAGAGAGCACAGTGACCTCAAAGGCAAGACAGCCTCTTTTGCAGAAAATTTTTTGGACTCTTTTGCTTTGAGTCATTTTCTCCTTCACTTTTCCTTATACTATCAGCAGTGCAAAACCAGGTAATAAAAAATGCAATAAAGGCAGAGAATTTTGCTCTCTCTCACATGAATTACCTGATTTATAGATGTTCGAGGAGACCAAAGAGTTGTGAGAATAATAATAAAAGACTTTTCTGATCAAATATTTCAGACAGTGGTTCTCTCCTTTGCAAAAAATAGTGTGGCCTTAGAAGGTACAAAACCAGTACAGAAGCAAATATACATCCATGCATACATGTGCAAGTATAGAGATTTATAAAATATATTACACACATGAGATCAGCTTTATTCTGGTACATACCTATGGATTAAACTCTGATTAAATTAAACACAAAAATTTTGATGACATTAAATGGAGTCTAGTTTGTGTATGTATTTGTACACAACAGAAGATTTATGGATTCATAATAAACTAGAAAGCTATCATTCATATGTAGGTATATATCAGCTAAGTACCAATGGCCAGATCATGCTGTTTTGTTAGGCAAAACCAGCATTTTCAATATCTTCTTAGGTTGATAGAATTTTAAGTATATTTTTGCTCACCATTTACATACTAACTTCACCAAAAGCAAGTAAATTAAGAGGAAATGCGCCTGCTGTGTACATATTTAATCTCTTTTCTTTTTGTTCTTTTGATACAGAGATTGAAAGATTTAAAACAAAGGGAATTTGCTCGAAATGTGGCTTCAAAGTCATGGAAAGATCAGAAGAAACAGGAAAAAGCACTCAAGAGGCTCCACCAGCTTGCAGAGTTACGGAAACAGTCAGAATGGCAAGTATTTAAAATTTATATTATGTTTTAATGCCCTCTTTCCTTAGTCACAGAAGAAATCTCCATATTTTTACTCCTACACTTCATAATGTACAGTGATTGTGTATACTGCAACCTGTTTTCGGCGGTCCCCAACTCCAAAGGCTCCTGTTCTGCAAACCATAAAATTGAAAACCCCTGAATTAATCACTTGCTATTTGAAGGTTTGTGCTTTACTCTTCTGTTGCTAGTTAATCTCTTCAGAACCAAGTGGCTTGAAGATGTTTTTTATAATATTACCATTTTACCTTGCTTAAACTGACCTAAACAGATTAGTATAACTGTCTAGTCATTTGATTATAAGCGAACAGGAGAGAAAAGAACACCTTTTCTGTACTTACTCTGTGAATCATTTTCACTACTTTTATTATACTGAGATTAATCTCATAGTTTCTCTCTAGAGTAATGGAAATATCACTATGTGAATGAAAACCAAGTAATTAACTGAGTTAATCATAGAAGAATCATAGAATCGTAGAATGGCACAGGCTGGAAGGGACCTTCGAGATCATTTAATCCAACCTCCCTGTCATGGGCAGGGACTCCACCTCTCGACTAGACCAGGCAACACATGGGGACCGAGCGGGAAGTTTATCTAATCACTGATAGGACAAGGGGAAATGGGTTTAAGTTGAAGAAGAATAGATTTAGACTGGACCTTAGGAAGAAATTCTTCAGTACGAGGGTGGCAAGACTGTGGAATAAATTGCCCAGAGACGTTGTGACTGCCCCCTCCCTGGAGGTGTTCAAGGCCAAGTTGGACGGAGCCTTGAGTAGCCTGATCTAGTTGAGAGGTGTCCCTGCCCATGAGGGGGAGGTTGGATTAGATGATCTCTAAGGTCCCTTCCAGCCTAGGCCATTCTATGATTCTATGAATACTGTTAGGTCTGTTGATAAATACTAAAATACAGCACAAAGTTTGCACTTTATATAAAATAAACCTTTATATTTGAGAAATCTCCTTTGTTTAACGCCAATGAGTGCTTCGGTAGAATAGGTTGACACCAGTCCAATTGTTTATGTTAATATATGACTGTAATGAATTAAGTAGATAATTAAACTGGAAGACTTTTAAATTAATATCAAGCTTGCTGTACTCTGGAAATAATAACATTTAAAGTTTATTATACACTCATTTTGGCCTATGTAATTGCTTTTGAGTAATCTGCTGAAATATAACTGTTTAGTGCTAATGTATCACTTTTATGGTTACAACTCCATTTTCATAAAAATCTGCTGCAAGAAATGTAACTGCCTGTGGGAAGATGCCTTTCTGCCCACGCACCTGAAGTTGTAGTCTCAGATAGACTGATAAGGTCAGTGATAATAGGAAAGTCACAGTGAGACCGGGAGAGGGAAAAGCACATTCCTTTTCAGAAAGAGCCAAAGAGTCCCTAATCCTTTACAAAGACCTGGAAAGACAGTGCTTGCTGTTACTGTCTGTAAAAACTAATAGGTTCAGGAGTGGCTAAGGGCTGTGGTCTTGGCACAGGGATAGCACTCCTGGTTGCTCAGGTGAGACAGAAAGTCAGCCTCTCCGAGCAAAAGCCTGCACACACACACTCACAGTTGTTATTATCACTAAGTACCATGTTTCAGGTTCCAAGGAACAACAACAAGCTAATGCAATTTGACAACAAAATTACTGTTAATCTTTTGCACAGAAAATCAGAAAGTGCGGCTTTATTTTGCTATTCCAAGACTTTGAAAAGGATCCTTTACATGCTTCCTCCAAGAGATAATTTCTTCCTGATGTACAAATAGGGGTGAATTTGTGTCTCCTGATGTCAGACTGGTGGCAAATGCAAATGTATTCTCAGAAATGCATACGTATTCTCACATTCTGAGTTGACCCTACACCAGAGTCTTTATATTGTTCTCACTGCTGAAGATCAATGCATTTTTATAGCATTTATAAAAAATGCTAACCTACTTATAGATAGCTGTCATGCAGATCTGTCATTTAATTAAAGTATTTTCTAAGTTTTAATCAAAATCTTTATGGAAGCTGCTTCACAATTTTTTTCATGTAAGTGTATTGTAGTACTGCATTGACAACAAATATAGATAAATTGTCTAATGAAATGCATATTTAAAATAATGGAATAACATTTGTATAGTGACTATATTTGTCTCGTCTTTAATGGAAAATGGCAACAGTCGTTCATGATTTACTGTATTTGTTAGGACATTCTTAGAATAGGTTGATTTTTTATTTATTTTTAAGTACAAGAAAACCAAAGCACAAATTTAAAATCTGAGAGGTTTTAGGAAGAGAGAAAATGTAATTAATGAAAGTAGAATACAGAAAGAGCAAGTATAGCTAAGTCAGATGGCAGATGACAATGAAGCACTGAAGTTGCTGTTTAATATTGATGGAAATCCACTCTGTGTCCTTTACCCCACCAACGTTTGGTGATAGTTTTAGCATTAACAACTCTTTGAATATTTCACAAAGTCATTTATTGTGGAACAATATAAAGATAAAATAAAAGTCTACTCTTAAAAATTCGTACATCCGCACCCCTCAAGCAAGCAGAATGCTGTCTTTTCTCATATTGATTTTCGTTCTGTAGATGCTCCAGGTGGAACTGTCTCATTTTGAAAAAGGCACAATTTCCTTTGCAATGATCTCTCAGAAAACCAAGACTTGCCACAGACCAGATTCTCCTTCACAGAAAGTCAAAGTAAAGACAATATTGTTAATTCTGCATATACATAGGCATAATTCTGCAAAAGAGCATTCATGTGCTGATTTCAAATCATATAATTTCCTGTGTGTAAAGACTATCTTGCCCATACAGAAGCCCATGCTCAGGGCTAGACTACACATTACCCTTTAGAAACTTAGTTCTCCTTTATAAGAGCATGCATGACACCCTTCTTTACCAGATAGGCATTGTCAAATGTGAGTTCTGTTTGGTTACTTAATAAAGCTTTGGTTTTTCTTTTTTATTTATTACTTTACAGCATCATGGGGAGTGGACCATTGCTTAAAGCCCCCAGATTAGTCACAGAAAAGCAGCATGGAAAAGCAGATGGTATTTTCCTGTACAAGGGCGGCAAGTTCACAGCCAGTCCTCAAAGAATGACTATGAGTGAAGGACAAGGTTTCTCCAGCCACATGCTAGAGAAACAGCAGCTTATCATAAGCAGGCACCAGTCTGCTAATGAAAGACCCCATGCACTTGGAAATCAAGTCTCACAAGTGTTCCCAGATGTCACCAACATTTCTCAAAGGGCAGGAGTATCTTTCTCATTCTCTAAAAAAGTCCCTTTGAAGCTTGAATCCTCAGCATCTGTCTTCAGTGAGAACTCTGAAGAAGGAAATGATTGTAGTGAATCCCCCAACCAGAAAACAAAGCCAGCTCTTGAGGGCTGTCGTTCTGGCACATATTTAGAGGAAGATCTGAAAAGAAGCTTGGATAAAGGGCCATCTCTAACACACGACCAAATGGATTTGGATAACAGTGCATCAAGTCACATGACTGCAAAACCTAAAATGCTAAAGGAAAATGATAGAATTAATGATAGAGAATTAGAAGAAAAAGTCAGTGCTCACCCTCCATTTTCCAAAGTCAAAGTACAGCTTTCAAATTTGGATTTTTCTGGTTCACTTAGAGAAACAGAGCAAGGGAGCAAATTGAATGAGTCTGAGCAATTGTTAGAAACTGCCATTTCACCATCATGCCAAGGTAGCAGTTTTTGTAAACAGCCGAACACCTACAAGCACAGCAATGCTCACCTGCCTGACCACTTACCTGAGCTCCCACAACAGCCAGCACCTGAGCTGGCATATGCAAGCAACATTAATGACAGTCCTGGGGTGGTAAAAAGAGAAGGATCTTTGGAGAATTCAGAGACTGCAAATGGGAATATGGAAACACTTCCAAGGGAAACCACAGTTAAAGAAGTTAACCCCCAGGTATTGCCTTTTCTCCATGTAGTGAGCAAAGACGGCACCACTGCTCTGCAGTGGCCCACAGAATTGCTTTTGTTTACAAAAACTGAGCCCTGTATTTCATATGGCTGTAATCCATTGTATTTTGACTTCAGACTCTCTTTAAATCACAGAGATGGTAAACAACATGAAACAAATAAAGCAAGCTGTAAAGAGCACTGTATAAATAAGACTGCAGATGAAAATGAAGCCTCAGGTTTAATAAAACACAAGCAAATGACAAATGAACATGATAATCAGTTGTTGAAACCAAAGAAGATGAAAAGTTCCCTAAATCCAAGAAAGGCCAAACAAAAAGCTGAGTCAGACATAGGGAGAGAAATTAGTGAAAGTGGTCAAAAATGCATTGCAGAGTGTTTGAATGAAAATATACCCAAAGTGCCTGCTTACCTTGATGTCTCACAAAAGGATTATGTGACAGAAAAAAGTCTTCATGCAACAACACTGAAAAGACCTTTAAAGCATCGTTTGCATAACTGTGAAAGAAAAAAACAGAACATTAGAAGTGAAAGCATTTCCTTTTCTGCTTTTATGTCCAGAATTAAAAAGTCTAAAGCTGCCAAATGTAATTTAATTTATTCAGAGGAAAAACGCGAAAACCAAAATGACTGCAGATCTGTTCAAGATGTGGCCAGCTGCAGCAGTGACATAAGTGACAGTGTAAAAGACTCTAGCAGAAGTTCCATTAGTTGTAAATCCAGTTCAAACAGCAGGTATTCAGAAGATGAAGAATGTGGAAGTTACACAAGATGCTGGAGATTCCCATCTCCTCAAAAGTCCTCTTCTGACAGACATTCCAGCTATTCTGACACTTCAGTTAGCGGTACGAGCAGCTACATGAGCTACATGAGTCCCACATCAAACAATCACAGCAGAAACCATTTGCTTTTTTGTTGTAAAAGAAAAGGCAAGACAGCTGAAAGGCACAAATGTAAACACAGAAAGCACAAGTGTATTTTCACTTCTGATGATACAGATGAGGATTATCTTTGTCATAGTAGAACTCACAGAACTAGAAACTGTACACATAGGGGCACAATTAGATATCAAAGATGTTCAAGACATAAAGATCTACAACACCGAGACGGGTCTATACACAGCAGATGTAGACACTGGCATTTTGGGAAAGTGCATAGCAGAAACAGAAGCTACCATAGCTCCAAAAGTTGTTCCACCAGAGATTCAAGAAGCAGTGAAAGATCCTCTAGTAGCAGAATATCAAGAGACAGCAGTTTAGGATCCTTCTCCAAAGAGGCTGACAACTGTGACAACAAAACAAAGGACACAGAAACAGGTTCTAACACTGATCCAGGAAAAGCTGAAACTGCACATTACAACTCTCTGAACGTGAATGCTCAGTCAAAAAACTTTGCCACCTACTCTTCGGAAACCCTGGAAAAAGACATACATGGAAAAAGAAAGTCACTGACAGCCAAGTTACTTTTAGAAAGAGTGCAGTCAAAGAAATCCCAGGAACAAATGCACAATTCAGAGAGATTTTCCAGCATCTGTGAGGTAAAATTGAAGGATCATTCGCAAAGTCACTTTGCTCTTCACTTATCATCATCGGTAGATGACATTGCAATGTTACCTTTGCCAGAGAAACTGTTAAGCATAGGTAATAATAACACGGGGCATAATGAAATCAGCTCATCGGAAACTAGTGTGAAGAAAAATAACTTTGAAGCATCAGAGATAACTAATGTTGCTCTTTCAACAGGCACTGATTATGATCATCGTCTTTTTAAAGACATCATTCAAATAGGAGCAGGCTATCAGAGCCCAAACATAAAAAGGAACACAGCAATAAAGGAACAGTCCAATCTCTTCATTAGTGAAGTGCAACCCTTTATACAAAGCTGTGACCCGGTACCAAATGATTTCCCTGGTGCTTTTCCCTCTAACAGATATTTGGTTGTTGCTAATTCAACAGAGACCAAAGAAGAACTACATGACGTAAACATGGACTTGAACCAGGCAGAAAGCAGTTCAGACTCTCTTTGTGACAATGCTACACAGAAGTGTGATGATGCGGTAAAAGACCTAGAAGTGTACAATAAATCCACCTCCCCTCTGTTAATGCAGCAGCCTATCACATTTTCACCAGAGGAGGTAGACAAATACAGGTTGCTGCAGCTGCAAGCCCAACAGCATATGCAGAAACAACTTCTGGCAAAACACCTGAAAGTTTTGCCTGCCCCAGGACCAGCTGCCTTCTCTGCAACACCAGCAGTTCCTGCCCTCCCTGCTCAGCAGCACACTACTGTCACCACCATCCACCACACACTGCTGCAACGCTTTGCTGTCTCAGCATCTCTCCATCCCCACGGCAGTCACCTCTCCCTGGCACATCTCCATCCTCTCTCTCAGGCACATTTCGCTCCCATATCACTGTCCCCATTAGCACCAGCCCTCGTTCCCATCCACCCTGCTTTCCTGACAGGACACCCACTGCACTTGGTCTCCACCACCCCCTTCCAGCCTTCCCCACTGACCTTCCCTGTCCTGCCACACACTGCATATATCCCAGCCTTATTTACATCACACCGGAATGCAGCCACATCTTCTGCTATCCATCCAAATCCCTTAGTTCACCCACTATTCCAAGGGCAAGAGCCCCATCAACATTCTTGCTCTAACCAGACCCAACAGTTACCTACGATAAAAGAACTTTTCAGTGTTTCTAGCTATTTAAACTAGCCCAAATGATTACACCATGGCTCCACACCCAAATTTGAATGAAATAAATTTAGTGTTCAATCTCATGTCTGAGGGAAAATCTACCGTTTTGCTGAGAGCACATTGGCATATATTTCAAAGTCCACGTTCTGGCTGACAGCATCTGAATGTTGCTTTTGTTCCTTTATCAATGAATAAAGGCTGCTTTAAAGCCTTTTATTATACTATCATAAGGAAGATGGGGTCCAGCTAGTGTCATTCTACAGATGATTTGGAAAGAACAGCCTGAAGTCTGTGACTGTCAGTAGGAATGGTACCACAGCACCCAGACGCAGTGGGACCAAGAATATCAGCACTGTTGAGTGATTTAAAGTAATGCAAGTTAAGGTAGAGCAATCATGACACACCTCAAAAGTTTGTTTTTCTGAGTGTGTATATGCAAAGGCATAGTACTTGGTATTTCAGACTAAGCAAAAAAAAAGAAGGTATCTGGGACCACAAGCCTTTGGTTCTGTCTCCTGTCCAAAATAAATTAGGGAACCTCAGAGTGAGGGCTGGTGAGTTAACAGTGGAAGAAAAGGGTCACGACATCATCTCAAAGACATTTTAGTGATTTCACCCTTGGAATGTGTTGTTTGGACGGTGTACAGGGACTGCAGACTGACAGGTACATAAGGAAAAATGCCCTTAGTGTAGGGGGTCTCTGTGCTGGCACAAGCAGGCTGCTGATTTTCTCCCTGAGCCAAGCATCCAAAAAGGCAAGAGAAAGAAGGAGGTGAAGCCAAATTCTTTGGCATTGCCTGCCTGTGGCTGTAGCATAGGCTCTGTAAGGGCTGGGCTGCAGCAGCCCAGAGCTGCCAAGCAGTTGGTGCTGGCTTTGAACTTCAGAACCTTGGCCAGGACCACAACACTTCTTTCCTATCAAAGAGAGGTCTGGCATGAGGGAGAATATTGCCCAAAGTATATGTAAATATGTTTCATCCCTTTCACATAAAATATAAACAATTGGCCAGTTCTATAAAAACTTGCTAATAGTCATAAAAATGCAAAAGTGGAAACTGGCTCTCCAGGTGAAGTCTTACAGAAAATCATGCTACGGTTCTCAGCATTTCAAGGTATATTGAATCTAAACAAATACATCAAGATTCTCGCACGGCTTCCCAATCTCTTAACATACAAATTGAAGTTCTGAATCTGCAATGTCTAACTGCATGTAGCCAACCTCCAGAGTTATGCCTGGTTGAAACTGTATCTGAAACAGGTGAGGGCTTCAGCATCCCTTTGAATTTTGACTATTTTAATAATATTTCTGGCTAAACAAGGGATATTTAGCATGAAATTAAGTTCATAATCATGGTTAGACTGCAGGCATGTTTCCTAATACAATTGGGCAGTGAAGTGTTTGACAGTACCTGTTTGCTTGGATTAGAAAGACTTGAAATAATTTCAATTAATTTGCAATAATGTAGTGCACAATTAGTAATGTATCTTTCAGAATCAGTATAAAACACATTAAAAAAACTTTTGGAAAATTTAATCCCATTATATTCAGCTATCTGAAGAAACTGAGAGATCTAACTGCAATTAACTTGGTTATTTAAAATACAACTTAGCCAATTTTCTAACTTAGTTTTAATCAAACTAGATTGATCAACTGCAATAAAATAGAATTAATTTCTAAAAGCACCTACTTCAGCTTAAACTGGTATTATGCCAGACTTCTCAAGGAGCTTAAAAAGTTGTGACTGCTTATTCTATATTTTCAAAGTTAAAGTTTCTTTGGGTACTTAACATTTTAGATATCAAGTAAAAGCTGTTTGAAAAAAATCTGGAGACGAAGCAGAAGCAAAACATTTTTGTATTGAAAAAGGTTGGTGGATCCAGCATCCTCAAATATTTTTTGGTTGGATTCCCAGCTGATTTATTAATTTCGTTAACAAAATTGATTCATGAAGTTACTTATCTTTATGGTTTAATCTTCTCATTTTAATTGTAGGGAGTTTCTTTAATTCAAATTATGGCTTCAGAATTAAGGGAGTCAGACATTTTCTTTGGGAAGGATGTTAAATATGTCCATGGTTTTAGAAATCTTCCTTTCACTTTTGGCAGAAAATCTTCTCAAAATTAGATCTGAATCCACATATAATTTCTATACTTCTGAAAATTTATTTTCTGAGAATCAAACATTTCACTGAATATGACTTAACATCTCTGAAAATTAGTGCTTGCTAATGGAGATCCCTCACTCAGTGGACCTCTTGAAAACATTAGCTATGATTCTGCAGAAATACTCTGAACTGGATGTTTTAAAGGTACAGTTCAATCAGTGCCCTAGAAGAGGCTGCATAGCCGTCACCACCAGTTCAGGGCTAATAGCCAAAAAGTGCATTTCCAGCCCTACAAACTTTTAAATTTATGGGCCCAGTTCCATTCCTGATCAAGAAAAAACAGCTGTTCTCATTGTATATAAGAACTCATTTGAATCCTAAGTAGATAACAACAAGAGAAAAAAGTGTAGTAGAAGATATGACAGGCTAACCTATTTTTTAGCGTTTACACACACATTTTTATCCCTGCTTCTTACAGACAATGTTAATATTGTAGAAATTCCTAGGGCAAGTAACTTGACCAGCTGAAAATTAACAATGTCCTACTATGTAGATAATATATGGAAAATAGTTATACATATTTCCCTTAATGTATGCACAGTACAATGGAATTCAAGGAAGGAACCAAATCATAAGATGTCTCCGCATCGTTGTATATGCAAACAAGCATGATCTTTTAAGGAAAATGAATAGACAATAAAGACTAAATTTAATTCTTGGAACAACATGAGTTAGGATTTTGATGTATTAATGGAAAAAAGAGATTAAGAAGGAACAGAAACAACACAACAGCAAAATAGCAATCATTTACTATCAACAAAGGGAATGTCCAATATAGTTCTTAGTACACAGAAGGGATTTTCTTGGAGAAATATCATAAAATTATCAGCACAGCTGAAATGATATATTTGATCTACATGCTGCCATATTTGTTTTTTAAACATGTATCTTTATTATTAAAAACATAATTGATTCTAACATATGGGAGCCAATGCTATAATTTTGATTTTATTTAGACTTATTTTTTAAAAGATTTACAGTGTCCTGGTGACAGCAATATATGCACTCTAAATTAATGTATTTTAGTTGATTGTACATTCCTAATACATAATCCAAGGAAACAGGTAACCCACCCTATAAAATTCCAATGATGAATGTTTCCTTAATTACACCATCTTTTTTTTTTCTTTTTTTTGTTGAGTTGTTGTTTTATTTTGATCGCTGAGGCACTTCTGGAATACATTTAACATGTATATTTATTGTGCAGAATTGCATAAAAATGCCATTTGACCAAATTGATTTTAAAAGTGTTGAGTTTATATTTAAAACTGGATAACACTCTGACTAGTATAATATGTAAACTAGTAATTTTGTTTTGTATTCTCTGTAAAAAATGTTTTATATTATACAGTAGCTAAGTGAATTGCACTATTGTACATGCAACGCAGCTTTTTTTTTAGGTTATTCAAGGAATTCCTGGGAATGTAGTTTAATGCAATATTTTTTTTCAATAAAAAAGGCTTACTGTTATAAAGAGTGTCAGTCATGTATTTTTAATGTAAAGCATACCAAAAGGCAGCAACATAATAAAATGCAGAATGATGCAAACATATTCTGTATTTTAGTCTGCAGAACTGAAATGCATTTAATTCATCCCTGTGGCTATAATCATGAAATTTCTTAGAATGTTTCCTAAAGATTTTAGTATGTGTTATAAAAGTGGGTTGTTTAAATGGAACTGAAAATAAATATTCCTTAAAAAAAATTTCTATCTATGTGGTTTTTGCAAGCATTTTTAATGGGTCAACATCCTCCCGGATATTTTTATATACTAATCAGGTTATTTAGAATTGCACTTAAAACTCACCAGGTTCTCCAAATAATGTCTCTAACACATGTTTCCTAATGCTTTTGTAGAAGGTCCCTTGGTAAAGAAGCTAATAGGAAGATCCACAAACATATTATTCACATTTTAACCATTTTAAAAACCCACCTTAGTCAAGATAAGTATCTCTTTAACCTATGTATTCCCTCTGACCTTGTATTTTTCCAGTTTGTATATTTTATCCTTTTCTGTCTACCTTTCATTTATGTTACAAGCTTTCAAACACAAGGCTTTGGGTTTTGTCCTATAGATACTCAGCTTCGGAGGTCCCACGCACTGCTGCTGTATTAATAGTAATTGTAAGGCTAAGTATAGCCATCAGTAGACAGTTTCAGAAGTTTCATGTCTCCAGGTGAGCATAAAGACTGAAGTAATGTAAAAACAAGGGTCTGCATGGATATATGTAACAGATAAAACTCTTTCTTTTGAGGTATGTGGTGACAGAGGTTATATTCTCTTAAGTTATATTCTCTTAAGCATAGCTGGAAATACATTGGGCAGGCTGTGGGATAAAATTAGTCTACCATGCAGTGATATCGTATGACTCAGCCACTCTGTAAAAATGGAAGTCATAGCAAATCAACAGAGATGTAATCAACACAATGTATGTAATTCCATTCTTCATCAAGTTGCTTCATACTAAAAAAAAAAATACAGAATTGAGCAAACTTAAGTAAAAATTGTGAAGTGTCTGAATGAAATCCCCTGCAAATTAATATCTATACCATTAACTGTTGACTGTATGTTGAAGGCTGGGCTGGCCACTAAACTTTGGCAGATGCTCTCTGTGATTACCACATCACTTTTCCAAGGGAGGATGGCGGGAGATCCAGGGAGAGAGACTTTGAGGTTGAAAAAAAATCTTGAACAGGTTTAATGAAAAAAAAAATAAATACTAACAATAACAATGAAGATGTCAAACTGTATACAGATATATGTACAAGTATGATCAAAGATACAAGAGAAAATGTTAATACAGGGCTTGCACCTTCCAGGTGACAACAACGTCTCAAGCAGAAAAGAAAGGTCCCAGGCTGGACGCTGGCAGCAGATGGGAGTACCCAAGCACAGACAAATGACAGTCAAAAAACCACAGAAAAAAACCCCGAATAAACAGAAATGGAGCTGTTCCTCTCCCACCCAGGGTGGGGAGCAGGGGAAGACAACCTGTCCAAACTACAGGTGCTCTTTTGCAGTGTGGAAACAGGAGGCAGGAAACACCACCAGCACAGAGAGAGCTTGACAAGGGGCCAACAGCAATCTTCCCAGCACAACAGGCACTAAAGGCACTAGGGCTCATGGGCCCTTACATGCTGAGCACCATGGGAAGGAACACTGTAATTGGTCCATTTGGGTCACCTGACACATCCTCTCCTCCCCATGGGCACTATGAGTGGTGTGTGGTCCAGGCAGCCACAGAGAACTTTTATCTTGGTGCTCTCAAACCAGAACACTATAGTAGGCTTCCAGCTGATATCAGATCTCACCTTTTGATGTTGAGCAAACAGTGATGCTGTTTTGACTAGGATGTAATAACTAAAGAATTGAAGTTTTTCACACCTTCCTGTTACTAATTATCAGTTCTTAAAGGCTCAATCTCAGATCTATTTAACAGTTGAGCCTAAGCTCAACTTCTCTTCTTTTTTTTTTTGTTCCCTGTACCACAATTTACCTGTTCAGAACAAACCTACAGTTAGGACTGTTACTTCCTTGAGAATGAAATGCAGATGTTTAGCCAGACTTGGAATGTCTCTTATTACCAGATGGAGAGACATTTTGGAGGAAACAAGTACACATTTTATTTAACTTAAAAATGGAAAGCCCAATAAAGTGGATATTTAGAGACAGTATAAAAGAAGAAAAATATATTTGTAGCTACTTACATCTAAGTTTAGCTTCAAGACGCTTTTTTTGGCTTCCTTCTGTGAAAATACTGTCTCCATGCAGTATCTAGCCTTAGGAGGACACAGACATTGCCTCCACTCCACGGGTTCTCAAGTGGTTGTTCTCATGGGGTTGTTCTTAGAGGCACTATTTGACCCAGTGTCTGCTTGGATGGGAAACCTCCCTGTCCTCTGAAAGCTCCCTGTAAGATCCCTTTCCCTCTCCCTCTCCCTCTCCCTCTCTTCTCCCTCATGTTCTGCCTTACTGTTTAGTCCCACAATCAAGCACATCAGCACAGCTACGGGTGAGTGAGACTGAGACAGGGTAGGAAAAAAGAGAGAGAGAACAGCACAGGAAGGGAGTCTGGAAACATATTTAGGCCAATTTTATTGAAAGATGACGTCTGAGTACTTGTGTCCCCAAGCAATGCCAGCAAAATGTTTCCTACACTTTGGTGGAAAGTCTTCCCTTCAAAGCATAACCTTATTATGCAAAGTAAGCATCTTAATATAGACATTATACAGAAAGATAAAGAATCACTGTCAACATGGGTCATTTCCTTGCTCCTTCTAGACACTCAGCACAATGAAATCAAGTCAGTGAACTGCACTGCTGCCTTACTGAGGTTGGGATACACTCCTGTGATGTGCTTGCATGTTTTTCTGCCCCAGAGCTAAAGTGAATTAACTCATTAACATTTCAGGCCATGGAAATATACTCTCTGTCTTCAGGACCATCAGGCCAAGCCTTAGGTCAACACCTTACCTGTCTATAAAGTACACAGCACTTCTAAAGTAGTTTTATTATTCTTCAGTAAACACTATTTTCTTCAACAGAAAACACAGAAGAAGCCAAATAGCCAGTTGCAGAAATTATATGAAAAAATAAATCTACAGTTACGGTAACAGGTATTTATTCTAAACATCTACTGCTTAACAGTGACCAATCTGTTTTGTGAATGTGCTTAAAAGTGCTCTTGACTGAGATGTCAAGCAATAGATACATGACTGTCTTAAAAGAAGACTCAGCTCAAACTCATTTATGACTTAGCTATAAACTCAAAATAAATATGAGGTTCAAAATCTTTCTAGACTTCCACCAAGCAGTGTAAGCAGTTCTGCTGCCTCTACTCAAGTGCACATCTAAAACGTATATTACACACAAAAATCAATATTTCATTCTTCTGAACCAATAAACTTTTTAGACCAAATAAATTTGTCATTTGAAAGTCAATAAATTAAATGTATTTATCAATTTTATATATGTAAAACTCTTCTGTGTACTCCAAGTTCTGTATGTGTGCAAATCAGGAACATTAATAAATAAATCACTGTGAGTGGAATGAACTAATTAGTCTCAGACAGCTATATACTATTTCTATATAAAGCAGTATGTTGTATATAAAAAAAAGGTTGATTAATAATTTGCTGCCTTCTTTTTTTCCAAGTATTTTATGTGGTAACTGTTTTCTGCCATCCGCAGTGAGAAATCCTACAGAATTTAATAGAAATAGTTATGTGTGTGCATGTTGGGGAAGGTGTGTGTATGTCTTCTTAAGGGCGTAAACTTGCATTAATGAGAACTCACACCCTTGGCATAGAATTCTGCATGTGAATCAGAAAATGAAAGATGTACTGGTAGGAAATATATTTAATCAGTTGTTGCATATCTTCATGGGTGAAAAACTGCAGTTTCCAAGGAGTCTTTTTTTCCCATCCCTCATACTCAGAAGGTGTAAGTTGACAAGGAAATGCTTGTCTGTCTGTCTTCTCCCCACATCTTTGTGAAGTGGAAAGCTCTACCTTCATCAGAGAGAGAGTGAAACACTAGAAATGTTTGCTCCTTGCTTATGTCAGTATTTCTTTGAAAAGACTCCAGTCTGCTGAACTAGAGTCTACTCTGTTTTCAAGTGAGCTGCTTTTTCCAGAGGGCAGGAGCTCCTAAGGTCTCCAAATCTGAAGAATTTAAAAATATTAGGATAAAAGCTAACACTACGTGTTGTTTAGGTTGGTAGTTGTCAACTGGGACAAGTTTCCTGCTCACATAAGATTCTGTCTTATCCACAGCATGCAACCAGTACCTGAAGTACACAGAAAAGTTTTCAGGATTGTATTATATTTCTTTCTCTCTCCCTGAGACACGTGAGGAACTGGCTATGAAAAAAAGGACCCAAACCTTGACAATTAAATGAGATAATCCTTGGTCTACTTTTTAGTTTACTAGTAATTTCTTGAAAGATCTCTGTGACTTCGAATACTTAATGCTTTTATTAATATCATCTGTAATTACAGTACTGGTATCTACTGCTGACATATTATAGGTTTAATCCTTAGCAATGAGCTTTCCCCCCATGAGTCTCCCTCTCTTAGTTCTGTTCTGTGACTGTATTTTTTCAAGTGCTAAATTCCCTGGGTTTATTTTTTCTAAATAACGTGTTAGATAAGCAATTCTTATATAAATCTTATTGGATATTATATGGGGCAGGGTGGAGTATAATACTGAATCTTATTATGGGTTATGATCAGAGCTTATGAGTTGAAAATAATTTTGTCTTTCATCTCAATGTTGCCAGCCCCCACTAGCTTTTCACCAGAGAGATTCTCAGACGCTGAGGGCTGGTGAGGGTGCTGAAATGGAAGAGCAAAAGCAAGCAAATATGCAGAAAAGCTGGCTGTGAATTAGAAAGGTAAAAGAGAGGGCATGTAGAAAGTCTGAGGAGCGATGTCGTATTTGTGACACCTGGAGAAAAGGGTATTTTAATTCCAGAGGAAGCAGAGAACACCGAAGAAAGGTTAGACTCATGATGGATAAAGATAGACAAGTTTACAAGCTCAAATAAAATCTCAGATGAGCAGCTATAATTGCTGATGTCAGTACAATTAAGATGAAAATTCTTCGTGGGATTTTTACTAATGGTAGGCTGTAACTTTTGCAAAAAAAAATATTTTTCTTCCATGTCTACTCCCTGTAAAGTTCTAAGACAAACAGGGTCAGAACGACTAAAAATAGCGAATAATTGTATAAGTGTTTAAAAAAGTACACAAAGATATATTTAGCTATAGACTAAACATTTGGTCTGTTCTTACCTGATCTTCTCATTCCTATGTTGGTGACATTTGGAAGAGGAGGTTATGAGTTAGTTTTGAGCAAGTATAAGCAAACAGCTTGAAACACTTAAATCCAGTGAAGCTGGATTTTAGAATAGAGGTATTGAGTCAGCTCCATTTGAATCTCAAGAAATATGTATGTTTGGTGAAATGTAATCTAAATGATGAATTCATATTAATGCTTAAAATCAGGATTTTTTTCTAGATAGTTAACAGCAACATTTTTTTAACAGGAATTAGCCAGGGAATGAAAAGCTGCAAATAATAACTCAGGAAAATAGTGTTTATCATATCTGATAATCTGTTTGATGCATCAGTGTCCCAAGAAACTATGGTGTCTTTCAGAATGGACCTAGTTCTTCCTGACAAAGTTGACCCAAGGCAAAGAACATCTTTGCCAAAGCACTGATATCTGAGTATAATTATGAGAAATAAATTACCAAATTTCCCATTGCAGAACATTTGGTGTAGTTGAGGCAGCAGTTTCACAGGACAGTGAGCAGTTCTTCTACTTTGGAGGACCAGACATCCATAGAAGATGGTAGGGAAAATAACACCACAGCACGTTAGCAAAAAAAAAAATCTCATAGCTACAAGTCTAAATATGTTCTCCATATAATTACTGGAAAGACACTGTTGAAATCTCTAAGCACACAGACATGCCAGGTGGTATGACATTTCAGGGCACTAGAGACTGCTCATGACTCAGAATAAGCATACATATTTATAGGGGAAATAAAATCCAAACCAAGCCAAGATACAATGATTTTAAATTTGAAAGTGTCTCCTTAATAAAAAATGAACTAAAAATTCTCAGCATGTCTCAGTTCCACAAATATGTATTAATACTAACCTCAAAATCCTTCTAGAACTGTAAAACACATAAACATTTTAATCATGCTGTAAAATTCCTATTACCTTTCTCTCTGCACTATTGGACCATCATGATGATGGCAAACCTTGTGAAATGAATGTGGACAACCATATAGTATTTTCCTCTGTTCCTAATAAATACCTGGATTAAAAATATTCTGATCCTTTCTTTCTAAGGTCAGTCATTGGCAGTTGGAAGCAGAGAGTTAGACTATTGCTAAGGGTATGTTTTCAAAGTACAGCAGTGAGATTTAGGCACTAATTCCTGTTATAGGCAATATATTTGAAAGGCTTTCTGACCTTTAGGTTAGAATATATGGGTTAATATGTAACCTCATTTTTTTTTTCTAAAGACTTCTCAGGGATTTATCAGGAAATTTGCTTGAGAAACTCAGTGAACAAAAACATGATCAGCATAATCAGACATGTTCAGATTGAGAAAGTCTCCTTGGCAGCTCAGAAAACTAAAAGCATTGCATGAAAATCATATCACAGTCCTGTCTGTCAGCTCCTGTTAGAAAAACATTTTAACTTTTCCTTAGAATTTCTTTGCCCTTCACAAATTCAAGAATAAATTCACCATGTAACACTCCTGCCGAACAGTTTTCAGGTCTAAGCGTGTACTCTGTACTTAGGAGAAACTTGACCGAGTCAGATGAAGAACCCTTACAGTGGGCTTATCCTACTTTCATCAGGATCACCAGAGTCACCCTTGCTAGATGCCTACCTCTCTCCACGGAGCTTAGGAGGTGCCTACACAGCAGCTGGGGAGAGATGCCTACCTCTTAGTCTTCAAAGTAGATCAGCAGTGTAAGATACATATTGCAGTGCTTGGGGCATGTGAAACTTATTGAAACTCAAAACTAGAACCACTACAGCTAAGCCAATTCATCGTAAGTGAGGTACTACTCCTGCTACAGGAATAGAAGAGGAAAACAAGATGGAAATCACAGTAAATATTTATTTTCAACTATCTGAAAAAAGCATCTTCTTATGAACATCTTATGAAGATGCTTTTTAAATGTCTGCCCTGAGTGAAGTCACAAGAGGCCTGACATTTCTTATATGGGTATGTTTAGCTCCACTGCTTTACAGGACGTGTCAAGAATTACTTGCAAAAATATTTTGTGAATAATATATGATGACAAGTGTATTTTTCAGCTGCTCATGAGCAATTTATGAAATGAAAAATGTTGAATTTCAATAGGTTATTTGCTTCAGGTTATTTGCTCAGATCAAATGGTAATTCAATATGTTTGCATACAGTACCAGATTTATTTATTGCTTTTAATTTTTTCACTTTCTTCTTTCTCCCCATGCAGATAGAGGTACTTTCCTTATCACCAGGTTCGTTGACTTTCAGTGCTAGTTTGCTATTAGCTGGTATTGAACAGTCATTAGTACTCTGCGTGTCGCACATACATTCAGTAAATTATGTTTTCATCTACTTTAGCTGTTAGAAATGAATGAAAAATGCAGCAATGGAACATTTCAAAAGGTTTTGTCAAAGAAATGTGTGGGACTATCCTTGATACGAGTCCAAAAAAATCCACAGTAACAACAGTAGATGAAATTATAGCCACAGAAAGAAAATGACAATCCAAAAGAGAGAGCTTTCAAAGACTCTTCTTTTGATGAGATTAGATGCAATTACTACAGAAAATTATATTATTCAGATCATATCCTTTACTCTCTGACAAATTATTAGAGCATCTGCTACAAACCCTAAGCAAAGCACGTTCCATCGCATGATATAGAATCATAGAATCATAGAATGGCCTAGGCTGGAAGGGACCTTAAAGATCATTTAATCCAACCTCCCTGTCGTGGGCAGGGACGCCACCTCTCGACTAGACCTGGCAACCCATGGGGACCGAGCGGGAATCGAACCCGCGACCTCGATGTTGTCATTGTTGTCAGCACCGCGCTCAAACCATAGTAATAAGTAGACCTAACATGATGATACATCATGGTCTTCTTCCATGAATTGTCAAGGCACAAGAAATCTATGGCCCAAGCAACACTGCAAAGAATATTTTTCAACCCAGGGGAGTCATCTGTACTGATCCTGATGCATTTCATACACCAGGTAGTAAAAGCAAATAAAGACCTGCTATGATGTCCCATAACCTTCGCTAGGTAATGGATGGTTTTAGAAAATTTGAAGACATAGACAGACCCCAGGGAAGCAGATGTCCTAGGAGTGATCTTGCCTGTGGCAGGGGAAGCTGGGGATAGCTCCCAGGCTGTGGCCAGCAGGAGGAATGTGCTAAGAGGGACAGCTGCACTGCTCTGCTTGTGTAAGAAAGGCTTTAAAGGCTGAGCCTGGCCCGGCTTTATGGGAGTGGCTGTTCTTTCTATACAGACTTTCTACTGCATGGATCCGTTCAACTCCAACCTCTGCCCTGAAAATATTACTTTAAGAGCTAAATAACTAGAGATTTTACCATTAAATCTTGACATTGGTGTATATGAAAGCCACGTAAGCAACCTACAGATCTGCTTATGAACTGGGTACAGCTGTAGTAGCTGTCACTGATGCCAAGGTGGAGAGGACATTCATATACTATACAAGGGACTCATTATGCCTGTCTTAGAAGAACAGAAACAGTGGTTGGATATGGCAGTTAGCTACAGATGTCTTCAAAGGATAAGCTGCCAAGCCATTACAGTTAGTGTTTGAAGATTAAAATTTCTCACGTAGATCCCATTAGGAACCAACAATTCAGTGCTATGTGCTCAGAGTATATATTACACCACATGAAATGGCTATATCTCTCCAAATAAGGACAAAAAACTGCTGGAGATGTGACAGAGGAAATGCAGGGCATTCGTTGTAAGCAAAATTACCCTTTTCCATTTTAGTTCTTAACACAGTTGTTTTACAGTTCTGTGCCATTTCTTCTAGCTTGTAGCTGCCGAATTCCATGCTATAAACCTAGGGATTATATTGCCTGTCTTGGTCTTCTGAAGATCTCAGAGTAGTGATATTTGGAAGAAAATAACATGATTCCACGTTCTGTCCCCATGTGTTGCCTCATCTAGTTGGGAGGCATCCTTGCCCATGACAGGGAGGTTGG
>NW_009704036.1:0-1155 GCF_000703405.1 Apaloderma vittatum
TCTCTGTAATAGGTTGGAGACCTTTATTTACATATATACATATACACGTGTGCAGTACTTAAGAGCCCCGCGATAAGGGAGGGGCAGTGCCTGCACTAGCCCGGGGCAGGAGGGCCAGTTGCCGCTGCGAGTGGCCGGGAGCAGCAGCTCAGAGCCGTGCAGAGGGCAAGGGCAGACAGCGCTCTTCAATCTTGTACATCACAGGCTGCTCAATCACGCCGCTTTGTGTTTATCCGGAAAGGCCGTCATCCTTGAAGGCATCAAAATGTGGAGATCTGCCATTTCTGATGGGTAATGAAATCACAGTGTAAAAAATTTGATTCTTCTTTCTGATTTGAATCTGTCTTCAGCTTCCAGCCCTTATATCTGCTTTTGCCTTCTTCACTGGATAAAAGAACTCTTGAAAGGATTTCTTCCTCCGTGAAGGTATTTTTATACACCATGGTCAAAGCATCTCTCAGTTTTCTTTGTGGTAAACTAAATGGATTGAGCTCTTTAAGTCACTCACTGGCAGACACCTTCTGCCTCAAATCATTTTTGTGTCTTCTTTTTCTGCTCTGACGCTAGAATGTAGATGTCTGACTGTATACGTTTTTCTAGTATCGTTCTTCTAATGCAGTATGCAGCATAAGCCACCTCCTGGCTTCTGTTTGCTCTTCTGCTCTTTGTATATTCAGGGATTGCATTAGTTCACATACCACAGAACAGCACAGGGAGCTCATCTCTGATTGTCCGTTTTGCACATTAAGACCTAGCTTTCAAGTCTCTGCTTCCCTTAGCTGTTTTGGGAAACACTTTGTTCCCAGATGTGGAATACCCATCCTCGGTTGATTTCTGTCAGCAGTTGCCTGGAAGAGCACCCGTTTTGCCTTGGGTCTCGCTCTGCCCCTCTGGCCTGGGACTGCTCCAGTGCCCACGGAGAGAAGTGCGGGAGAGGCCCATAGGCCTGGTGTGAGGTTTTAACCCAAGAGGTTAAGGGTGCAGGTCTTGCCCTTATCTCTCGCACAGACACTGCGGGTGGAGATCAGCAAGGTCTGCACAGAGAAGCAGCTGCAAGAGGGAGTCTGGTGGCTGCAGCAAAGGCTCCATTATTTGGCAGCGTGGCATTGCTTTTGTCTATAAATGGAAGCAGTTGGCCCATCTCCCAGTATAATA
>NW_009704037.1:0-397 GCF_000703405.1 Apaloderma vittatum
CCGCGTGCAGCTCCAGGTCCCCACCCACGGTGACAGCCAGGACCTCCTCAGCCACGAGCCAGTGGGAGAACTCCTCAAAGGGGGTCCCCGTTCACCAGCACCTGGGGGGGTAGGGAGGGGTCGAGGGGGACCCAGAGCACCCTCAACCCTCCCCCCGAGAACAGACGCCTCCTTTGGGACCCCATAGGCCTCCAGTGAGCCCATATATTCCCCCATTTTTCTCCCCTCTAGTAGCCCATATACTGGCTTCCGCCCATATACTGGCTTCAAGACCCCTTACCTCCCCTCTGTGCACTCCGAGATCCCCTTGACACCCCATATACCCCCTCTGGGACCCACTAGAACCCTTCTGGGACCCCCTATAGCCCCTCGGGATCCCATATACCCCCTGGCCGGG
>NW_009704037.1:428-2205 GCF_000703405.1 Apaloderma vittatum
GGGGGCATGAGGGGGTCAGCAGGATCGCCCACTGTCACAGGATGGGGGGGACATAGAGACTCCCAGATCTGTCCTTTCCCTGGGGGGAGGGGGACACAGAGACCCCAAAACCCCCACCCTGCCCCTGTAGGGGGGTTCTGGGACCCCCCACCTGGACAGCACCAGGTTGTAGCAGGGCTGGTATCCAGGCGTCACGTGTCAGGAGGTCAGCTGGGGCTCCAGGTGAACTGGAGGGTCCCAGGGGTCTCTGGGCCAGCTGGGACTGCCAGATCCATCCTGCAGGTGAAAAGGGATGCAACGACGAGGACTATTTAGTTCCACAGCCATCATTTAAATGAGATATTAACACGGTGCCCCCATGCCAGCGAACAGTGAAGAACATCAGTGTCTCTGATGTAAAACTGTTGTTGTGGGTTCACAGCTCAGCTACAAAAGTTCACTCAGAGCTGGAAATGGGAACGAGTTCCAGAACAGAAATACAAATTTGGAAGCCAGATTTCTTCTTTTCTCCCACCTTCACTCTTACTTGATTGCCGCTTTCTCCTTAACCAGTCTGAGCATTTTGCAAAAGAAAAGATAGGAGCTGGGTTGCTCTTTTTTTGGACTTTGTGCCAAACTGGGTTTACTAATTCTTTTGGCAGAGCAGAGAAGGCCATAGTAGCTAGTAACTTGATGGAAAGAGCAAAAAGCCCACCACTCGCAAGAGGCTCTCCTCTTCCAATGTATCGACCTGACTGGTTCAAAATAAAAAAGAACTCTCAGCCCCTCCTCAAAAAATAAAAAAGACCCCTCCCTCCTCAAAAAAGCCAACCTGGGGCTGCAGGAAGCTCTGAAACTTGCTCAGGCATCGTCCTCCACGGCCCTCCACCCACTTCCAAAAAACCCCGCCAGGCTCAAACCCACGACTACACCGCAGGGACTCGATCCCCTTCGACTGGGCGGGAAGGCTCTGACTGAGCAGGAACCGCACGACTGACTGACGGCAGCCCTAGGACCCCCCAAGAGAAAGGGAAAAGAAGCTGTGCCGCTGCCACCCGGGCTGGGGGCAGGGGAAGACAACTGTAGTGCTGGGGCCTAAATCATAGGCCCTGCACTGAAGTTGACCTACAGATGAACCTCACACCCCCAGGCTATATAGGATTAATCACATATGTGATGTATTGATCATCTCTTTTAGCATATATATACATTCTAATGCCAACCCGTAAAAGCTTTGCTGCAAGGCTAAACGTGCAGTGGGAACCGGCAGGGTGATCTTTCTTTAGCTACAGGCCAGGTGCGAGGCTGGGAAAACGAGCTGCCTCTCGCTTCGTTAGAAGCACGTTACAAGACCGGAGGCCTGTCTTGCGGGAGAAACGTGGGACTAAGGACCAAAATAGAGAGGGAGACTCCCTTGTATTCATCCTGTAGCCCGGGCCAAGCCGCGGGAGGAACCCGACGTTCCCACGTTCGAAGGCGCGCAAGGTTGTTTACTTAACAGTATAAAAGCTGGACCATCTTGCAGCTAAAACGTCACTTGGGGGGTTTTGGGGGTCTCTGAAGGGGTTTTGGTGGTCTCTGAGGGGGTCTTGGGGTCCCTGAAGGGCTTTTGGGGGTCCCTAGGAGGGGCTTGGGGGTCCCTGATGGGGTTTTGGGGGTCCCTGGGGTGGTTTGGGGCTCCCTGAAGAGGCTTCAGGGTGTCCTTGGGGGGTCTTGGGGGCCCCTGAAGGGGTTTTGAGTGTCCCTGAAGGGGCTTCAGAGGGGTCTTCAGGGGTTTTGGGGGGTCCTGAGGGGGTTT